>NC_071089.1:69329103-69514103 GCF_027358695.1 Spea bombifrons
ATGGAAACGTTGCTACTGAGCTTATGGGTTTGTAAACATTTTGCTGTGACAAAAAGTCATGTAAAAAAAAAATATAATGTTTTTAAAAAGGGTATTCAGTGGCAGCATCCCGAGATGGCAGTTTTTGGAGCTGGTGAAGCTTCCACCCATACCATTGTCCTTTTAGTATATGTGTGTAGAAGTACACTAGGCTCAGCGCCTCATAATACGTCACTAACGAACACAGCTTACTTACAACTTACTTTTTAGTGAATTAGTCCCTAGGGTTTCTCCACTAACAGTTGCAGCAGGAGAGATATAGTTTCAACCCCCTCACTCTACCATTCATTACGAAAGCCACTACAGTAGCAGGTTTCTGAAGCTGGAAGAGCAGAGCTGCCCTGTACAATGCATAACTCAATGAGGAGTCTCTTGCCTTCATAATGTGTAGTGAAGTCAAGGTGCTAAAATACAACTCTCCTAAAAATCCTTCTTTCAACTCACCTTTAGTGAATAGACCCCTCTGTTTTTTATGTAAGCGTATATTAAATATTACACTGAAAATACATACACCTAGCTCTCCTCAGCATCTGAAAACACCAGCAAGTTACAATGCAAATTCCTGATCTTTTTCTGGTTTTCTACCACTCTCATTTCTTGTTCTTTAAAACTCTGATTTCTTATAGAAGTGAGAACAGCCGTGTTTCACAAGTTTTACACATCCCAGTGTGCCATCTTCTTTAAAAACTAGTATGTCTCAATAGGTATTATTGACCATTAAAAATAGCCCATCTGATTTTGGGATCCATGCCTAATGCGCTGCTTGTGCACTCCTGGTTTTTGCATCGGTTATAAAGTGGCATGATTATAGTAAAATAGCTGCCAGTCATGCTGGTGGATAATGCTTGTATTTCGGCATTGGATGTAAAGCTGTATTACACATTGGTAGTGGAGTGGTTAGGGGGCATGAGTAGAGAAATTTACAGTGCTTGGTATCACTGTGAGGGAGTAACAGCATTTCTTAGGGTAGATGTCAGCCTATTCTGTGTAGCAGATTAGATGGTGCTTCACGAGGTGAAGCGTGTGGAGAGGCGAGTATGTGTGAGCAGTATCATGCACTGTATTCGTGCCTGTTAGTAGGATTAACTTCTCGTGGATGACCAGCGAGAAAAGCAGAAAATGGAAAAGTTGGGAATGAGGCCTAAAAAATTAAGTTTTTTTTGGGGGGGGGCATTTGTTTTAATGATGTAGAAATATGCTATTCAAGCTATAAAGAATTGTTGAGGGGTTACACCAGAACAATGGCTCAACAATAGGTTTAAAACAGGGCCCTAATTTACAGGGGAACAGCTGTACTCCATCCCATTTCTATTAAACGAATATCTGTGAACTCATACTCCCAGGGTTTGTGCATGCAGACAAGGTCAACGAATACCTGCTGGTGCTGACTGACACGTCAGAAAAAAAAACTCCAGAAAAATAAACAAGCACTGTTTAGTGGTGAGACAGATGGATAAACCAAACTATAGTAATCACAAGTTGTTCATTCAACAAAGACAAAGCAAATTCAAAGCACACCAACTCTAACCAATATGAGACAAACCAGATGGGAGTTATGCTGTACCACCATCAATGTCTGGCTCAGTATATAGTGATAGTAGTTATGCTGTACCATATCGGTTCAGTAAATTTTATTTATTTACACTTATTTAATTTATTTATAAGTTAATTTCTTGTGAAACAAATATTCTTGCCAACATTAATTTTCTTGGGGGTGTTTTCACATTTTAAAATGAGGTATGCCCCTGATTGAATAGACAAAAAAAAAGCTGCTTTTATGGATAATTACGGTATGTTAGAACACCAAAATGGAAATTTCCATACTGTCCTTTTTTCTAACCTTATAATTTCATGAAAGGACCATAAAAGGGATTCTTTGTGAGTTGGTCCTGTATACATTATAGCAGGGCTCGACAAATCCCAGGCGCCAGGTCGCCATGGCGATAATTTTGCGCCTGGGTGTTTGTGAACCAAACCAGTGGCCGAAACACATCTTCAGCAAAATGCCGAAAAAATTAAAAAAAAGGCCAAAAATAATCCCCGCAGGGGCCGCACTGCTAAACTGTGTGTCTTACTGTGCAAGCAGGGTCTCTGGTGCTGGCCACAGGAAACCAGAGGAGTCACATGAATTCATCTCACATCACATGACTGCTCCATTCCTCCTCCCAGTGAGCGGGACAAGAGAAGTTCGTGCAGAGAGAGAATCAGCAGGGCCCCTATGGAAGTCTGCGTGTGAGAGATCTGCAGTGCAGGTAAGGGGATGAAGGAGGGTGTATGAATGAGTATATGAATGAGTGTGTGTGATAGCATGGTTGTGTAAGTGGGGGAGGAGCATGGCACAGCGCACAGGTCACTTTGCATTACAGCTCAACAAAGATATAATGGAAGGTAAATTATGATTGGGACTTTTCTTACACTGAACTTGTAATGTTTAACGAAAATTAACTTGGTGTTGTTTCTGGGCTACTGGTACAACTACTAGACTTGTGCATTTGGATTCGTACAAACCTTTTTTTTTAACAAAAATGGTTTCGTATTCGAAAATGAGGGCGATTCCGACTAAACTAACAAAACGAAATTCAAAACAAATGAAATGTCATTACATTTGTTCATTGGTTTGCCTGCTATAGAGCTATCTCTCACTCTTACACATTTTCTGGGAAGGTTGCCAGCAATTACAAAATGTTAATTCATCTGGGGTCATATAGGCTTAAACAAGCTATGCTTAGCATTTTTGGGAGCATTCCCAGAAAATGTGGTTATGGTTCAAAGTGGGTCCATGTGTCAAGCATTCAGAGCCCAATCAATCTAACAGGTCCTGCCTATTAAGTATTAGCATATGCAAACGCCACAGACACAAACAATCAAGGACATGGTGCACAAAGCTGCCTACAGCAAAATAAAAAAGGCTAACCATTGCTATGCCAGAAAAACTCCATCTCAGATTACTCTAAAATTAAGCTTAATTACACTTTTGAAGATTTCAACCAAAACACATATTAGAGATGTGCTTGCTTGGAAATGTAGCTGCTGTGGCCTTACCCCAAGTGGACTCTTCATAAGTGGTCAGTTAAACTGGAGTTAAACTGGAAGAAAATGACATACCAAGTACCACTGCAGAAAGCAGGATTTCACCTGCGCCGCACCCCTCCTGTGGAATACCCTCCCCTGTTCCGTTCAGACGTTCTGCCTCATACGCAACTTTCAAAACCTCTCTGGAAACCCACCTGTTCAGGGAAGCGTACAGCATTCCTTCCCATTACTCCCAGCCATCATCATAATCAAGCCATCTGAACAATGAACAGCTTCAACACATCATTGGAATCAACTCATCCCCATCCAAACAGTCCTCTCCTATTGTCTCACTTGCCCCTCAACCACAGATTGTAAGCTCTCAAGAGTAGGGCCCCCCTCTCCTTTGCACCAGCTTGTTATTGTATGTGTTTTTGTATGTGAATTTGTTCTACTGACTGTAACAGCGCTGCGGAATCTGCCGGTGCTTTATAAATAAATGTAATGTAATAATGTAGAGGTGCAACTCTGAGGAAAAGAAAAATAGATTTCAGGGGTTCTGTGGACCTCATATTACTTCCACATATCCACCACTCCCTCAGTAAAGTAAATCTTCCATACATTGTTATACTTTATTACACTAAATACAGGGTCCTGTGGACCTCAAAGTTATTCTATTGGGAGGCTGTTTCACATATTCACCACCCTCTCATTAATGTAAGCCTTCCATTTATTAAGGAACACTTTATTACATTAAATAAAAGTAAAAATCTCAAGATGAGCATAATTTATATACAAATGACAATTAACCATTTCGGTGTCTGTAAGGAACGCTGTGTATTTTTTTACCTGTATAGACAAGTAAGGATTATATTACAATTTAGTGAAGCTTTTATTGTAGGGGTGTGTGTACTACACGCCCCCCCCCTGTGTTTTTTTTTAATATGGTTAGAAGACTCACATACTGACTCCCCTCTCGTCCCTGCTCCCTATCAGGATGGCCCCTGCATCTGCCAAGAAATCAGTGGAGATAAGAGTATCTTCACGGCATCGGAGTTGACGGAAGCAGAAATCCGCAGGTTCGTCGTCAGGGGTTACAGGGCAGTGAAAGTGAGCCTACTGGTCACCTGCAGGGTCTTCCTCTGGCATCAACCAAAGATATATTAGCCATATGTGGCAGTGTGCTCATTTGCATTTATTCAAATAAAATATATTCCCATGATACTTTCGTCTAACAGTTTAATACAAAAACCCCCCCAAAATTAGTAGAAGAAAAAAGTTTGCAAGTTTGACGGAATTAATGTGTAATGGTATGGTGAGGTAGGACCCCAGATGGCGGAGGTAGCCAGGCCAAACAGGAACCAGAAAGTCAGAGAACCAACCGGGTCAGACAGGTAATCAGGATAAGCCAAATCAGAATCCAGAGACGAGGTCAACAAGCCGAATCAATACCAGACGAGCAGGAATCAGGAGCCAAATCAGGAGACAGAAACGAGGTCAACAAGCCAAGTCAAACCGGAGCAGTCAGTCACAATCTAATGCGCAAGCAAATAGCAAAAATACACCAACCAAGGGTGATCCAGAAGAGGAATTCCGGGTTTAAATAAGGAGAGGAGAAGGCGTGTCCTGCATGAAGAGGTCACCCGAGGTTATAAAGGCATGTTACAAATGTAACGTGCAATATTTGTGGTACCTGTTTGCCGCGTGGTTGGCCATGCGGTGAAGACGCCGACTGCGTAGCGGTGGTACTCGCTGCCCGGGAAGCCGCCTGAGGAGGAAGCGTCGCGGGAGCAGCCATGCAGCGGGACCGGAGAGGCAGGTAAGTCCTTACATAATGTATGCGAGTGAGGACATTTAACTGTTGCAGTGGGGAGACCAGCGGCTCATGGGAATATATTTTATTTGAATAATTAATAAATGAAAATGATCACAATACCATATTTGGCTAATATATCTTCGGGCAGAATGCTGCCCTCTGTTGGTAAGATACATTGAGTAGCATAATAACTTTGGATTTCAAGCATATGGAACAATGCTACTCAATATATCTTACCAATAGAGGGCAGCATTCTGCCCGAGAATATACCATATTTGCTCGATTATAAGACGACCCTGATTATAAGACGACCCCCCAAAATCAAAATATTAATTTAGGAAAAAAACAAAAAGCCTGAATATAAGACTACCCTATAGGAAAAGTTTTACTAGTAAATATTAATTCATGTAAACTATTTTTTCATATTTAATAAAAGCTATGATTGAGAAAAATATAATATATATTTTTTATTTCCTTTTATTTGCCAACCTGCCCCCCCTAATCATGCACATCTGCCCCCAGGCTTGCCACTCTGCCCCCAGAAATGCCTTATACCCCCCTATTTGCCACTCTGTCCCATGATGTGCCTTTTAACCCTTTATATGCCACTCTGCCTCCAGAAATGTCTTATACCCTCCCATATGCCACTGTGCCCCATGATATGCCTTATACCCCTATATGCCACTCTGGCATATAGGGGGTTAAAAGGCATATCATGGGGCTGAGTGGCATATAGGGGGTTAAAATGCATTTCTGGAGGTATATATATATATATATATATATATATATATATATATATATATATATATATATATAACTGCTAACAGCAATCACACTCCTATCAAGCCAAGGCAGCCAGTACATGCTGGAACCTGGGGATGATAGTAGTGGGATTACAGCCTCCCTATGCCATGCTACCACCACCACCCCCCTTACACATCCATGCTATCACACACACACTCATTCACAAACATTTAAATACTCATTCATACCATTAATCACACATACTTCACACATTAATCACAAAAACCCTCCCCCACCCCCTTACCTGAACTGCAGATCTCTCACTCGAATACTTCTGCAGGGGCCCGGCTGTGCGAGCAACTTCTCTGGCCCCGCCCCCAGAGGAAGGAGGGGGGAGGCAGAGTTATGTGAGGACTGTGCTAGCTTCCTGTTCTCCTGCTGCTAGAAGCAGAGACGCGACCAAAGCCCGGTAAGCAGCATGGCCCCAGCAGAAATTGTTTTGAGGTCTTATTAGAAGACGACCTCGATTATAAGACGAGTGGTATTTTTCAGAGCATTTGTTCTGGAAAAAACCTCGTCTTATAATCGCGCAAATACGGTATTAGCCATTTATGGTAGTGTGCTCATTGGTCACCAGCAGGAGGCCCCCTGCTGGCGACCAATAGAGTTGCTCATACGGACATTTAAACTCCTGGCGCCAGAGCTGCTGCGGTACGCGTTAACCCCGTATTAACCCCTTAACCAGAAAAAAACAAACACGAAGAATGTCCATGAATATTCGCCCAAAGAGAAGACAGGAACGGGCGAATATTCGCAGAATACGAAGATTTTTTTTTTTGCCAAAGACGAGCACGAAGACGAAGAGCCCCCTGGTGCCCCAGTGTAGTTGTAACCAAGGCTCAACTCATGAAGAAAGTAGAAGTGGGAAGCCAGATCCGGGCAAGCTCAAATTCCTCCCCTAAATTAAGATTTATTTCCTAATGAAAATCCATATGGATGCTTATGAGGACTATTCCTTTTGTTGCAGATCGGAATGGTTTGGCAAATTCTATTGAACATTGTTACACAACGTGAGTTGGGGAAAGATAAAAATGTGATTTACAGTCAATTTCATGGAAATCAAATCAAGTTTAACTTTAGCTAAAGAGTAGTTTAAGACCAGAGTTTCCTTATTGACAATCTGGAGGATTTCTAATGATTTTTTTCATACCCTTCCCACAAAACCAACAAAAACCATCTTCTGTCAGTTAACACATAATTTAAAATAATTTAAAAAATGTGTTGATCATACTTGACAAGTCCCAGGGGAGGCTACCTGGAACTCTTCTGAATCAGTGGCTTAGCAAGGGGTGGGACTAGCTTCATAGGAGGCCAGATGTAGATGAGTTTGGGTTGGAGAGAGATCAGACACGTCTAAATGCCACTCCCTTGCCCCAGAGAAAGTAGTGGGTGACCTGGAGACCCAGTGAAGTAGTACTTCACCCAGAGACACCGCGTTACACTTGGACAGTTCTCTGGTATGTTAGTGATGCATGGGCCTCACCTCCAAGCTCCTGAGAGATCATGTTTTCAGATTGTTTTAGAACAATTCAAGGATTGCTAAAGAAGCCAGCCATTCAAAGCAATACCCATTCATAGAAAAAAAAATATTATTGATATCCTGCAGTAATTTTTAAAAGCTCTTTAATGTATTTGTTCTGCTATGATAATGTCATTCCTTTCCATGAGGTACAATGATCACATAAAGCCCCAATCCCTTGTTTTTATCATCTGCCTGCCTCCTTATCTGGTAGAATATTTGTATAATCTCGGACTATAGGCATTAGTTGCTTACTGGAATTGTCATTGTACTGGGAAAGGTCTTAGAAATACCTGGTCCTTGCCAAGTTCTTCTAGTGACATAGGCCACGTTTTGCAAGAATGCTGAAAACACACATGATTGTTGAGTTGTGAACAGTAAATTAAATTACATATTTTCTCAGTTTTGAACATTTCAAATCTATCAGTATAATGCCAAAATTTAACCATACCTGTCTCTTGATGAAATGTCAAACAGATCACAGGATGTTGTAAGTTATACACATTAACGTGAATGTCTCACTGAAGTTTATGGAGGTCTTCCAATAGCCTGGCTTCTTAAAGCAGGATTTTCTTTGTCCTGAAGATGTCTTGACAGCAGCGAGTAAAAAAAATATTTAATTTTAAAAGATTGTCAGCAGAAATATGCAGGTGAGGATCAAAACGCTCTCATCGAATGGATGTTAGTGGAGTTTTTTCTTATTCGCTGTTTTTTCTAATTCTTTCCAAATACCACCTTGTGACATCACCATTTTCATATTTGTGATATCAAGCAAACATTGCTTAAACAAGCTACCTAACCTGAATCAGTGATGTCGCTGCCAAGGTCACTACAATCCATAGTGAATATTGGACAGGTTCACGTTTTGCGGTTCATTGTATTAAAAAATGAATACATTTATACTCCAGTCCAGGTTTACGGTGACATATACATTTTCCCTCTCATGCGATTACGTCACCACGTGTGGTTTCAGAAGCAGGCACAAGAACAAGCTGGTCTGGCCTCTGCTGTTTCCTGATCTCTTGTATCAGCTGGAGGAGGGACCTCAAACTGCTCGTCTTGCCTGTAATTATCCCACTTCAGCTGCTTCCAATTCAACTGGGGCACAGAATGGATGATTTGCATGGAGGAAGCAGATGGTTGTTTGGGGGATCCTGTTCAGAAAAGGAGTCCACATGACACTTAAAATAATTGACACAAAGGAGAAAGAAAAGGTTTAAGTGCATATAATGCAGTGTAAAAGAGGGAGAGGAAGAGCTGCACAGGAGTGAGGGAGGACTGGAGAACTGCAGAGCTGTGAAGAAGCAAATGCTCAAGATAGAAGGAAGAAAGGAGTGGTATGGCTGCCCAGGAAGGAGAGATCTAGATACACAGGAGAACGAAAAGGAACCCAAGGGAGGGACTTCACAGATGGGGTGGACCAGAAGGAGGAGCTGCATAGGAGGAAATATTTACCTGCAGATCTACATATATGCTCCAGTTAACCACCTTAAAGTAGTGATAGTGCCAAAAAAAGGAATAAAAACAAATGAGGGGCACTGAAAGTTTCGAATGCAGGTGCTCAATAAGCGAGCAATACTAAACCGCACATTTGACTATAGATCAGCCACACACAGAAGAGAAACATTGGTGCATATCTTATTATCGTAACCCTTAGAAAATACTAAGACAATAAAGACCCTGAAATCGACCATAGCTCTTTGCTGCAAGCCATGACCCGGTAAATAGTCATGGTGTAGTGATATGTGCATATTAAAGGACTGTGTTGCTTTAATAGGCAGGGGATTCCCTGAGTAGGAGGGGTTGATGTGAGCACATGTTGATGTTAGTTGAGCAAGGACTCGAGGAGTGATGTTGTTACTGATTAAAGAATAAGCTGTTCATCTGAAGTGAGTGTCAGCATTATTTATTCTGCAAGAACCATAGAAAACACAACACATGGATGTACCTTTGGAACACTAGCTCACATTGCATTTTGATGGTAAACCCCCTTGGCTTCTCGACAGCAAAATGTCACATTTCTCATACTAAGATCAACAAATTGTAAAACATTTCGAGACAGCAAGTAATGTTTTACAGCGGTGGCACCAGACTCCAGCCAATTTCACATATGGAATTTGGCAGACTGTATCCGGGTTCTATACTCTTCAGAAAGACATAAAATGTCTCTTAAAATATGTAAAAGCTCATTTACGAAGAAAGCAAAGCCCTGCAGACAAATAGTATGAGAAGGGCATGCAATTTAATAATTTAACAAATCTTCTCCTGTTTCCTCCTCGATACAGTATGTAGGTGCTTGTCTAATTTGTAAGCTCCCTGTATGTTACTTACGTCATAATCTATCACATATATAAAAGTATATATCACAGTAGCAAAACACTGAATTGAAACTGTTCTGATCTAGTGATGTCCGGATCATGAACGAATCGTTCATTTGATCCGGTTCTTTTTAGTGATCCGGATGAGTCGGTTCACTAGACTGAACGATTCGTTTGTAGCGGTTCAGTCTGTGAATCATCATGCAGCTGTAACCTGATCCTAGAGCTGTGAGTCATCTGCAGAGCACTCTGGGGTCAGGTTACAGCTCATTAATTCTCATAGGAACGATGACTCATAGAGTCAGAGAGTCGTTCAAAGAGTCGAATGATCCGAAGAGTCGAATGAACCGAAGAGTCGAATGAACCGAAGAGTCGAATGAACCGAAGAGTCGAATGATTCGAATCTTACAGGGATCCGGATCTTACAAGGATCCGAATCTTACAGAGATTCGAATCATTCAGAGAATATTACTGATACCATACTTTTATAAATAAATACATTAATTATGTTCACACTGCCCCCAGGATTTAGATTCCCCTGAGTTTGACCCCCTTTACCTATAACTGCACCTACAGTTAACTTTATTAAATTAATTAAATTAACCCTCAGTCATCAGCATAAAATTAACCCTTATACCCCATCAACCATAACTGCCCCTGAAATTAACCGTAAAGATCCCATTAACCATAACGGCCCCTGAAATTAACCCTAAAGACCCCATTAACCATAACGGCCCCTGAAATTAACCCTAAATACTCCATTAACCATAACTACCCCTAAATTAATTGCATGTACTCCAGATAAATTACCTAATAAATTGGTATGGTTGATAGGGTCTTTAGTGTTAATTTGGGGGCAGTTATGCTTAATGGGGTGTTTAAGGATAATTTAGGGGCAGTTATGCTTAATGGGGTCTTTAGTGTTAATTTGGGGGCAGTTATGCTTAATGGGGTGTTTAGGGTTAATTTGGGGGCAGTTATGCTTAATGGGGTGTTTAGGGTTAATTTGGGGGCAGTTATGCTTAACGGGGTGTTTAGGGTTAATTTAGGGGCAGTTATGCTTAATGGGGTGTTTAGGGTTAATTTGGGGCAGTTATGCTTAATGGGGTGTTAAGGGTTAATTTTAGGGGCAGTCATGGTTGATGGTGTGTTAAGGGTTAATTTTAGGGCAGTCATGGTTGATGGGGTGTTTAGGGTTAATTTAATGGTGAGGGTTAATTTAATTAATTTAATAAAGTTAGCTTAAGGTGCAGTTGCAGGTAAAGGGGAATGTAAATCCTGGGGGCAGTGATTATTAATGTATTATTTATAACAGTATGGTGACATTCTCTTAATGATTAGAATGCCAATGAAGGCAGAGAGTCGTTCAAAGATCCGGATCTTACAATGATCCGGATCTTACAATGATCCGGATCTTACAATGATCCGGATCTTACAGTGATCCGGATCACTGTAAGATTCGGATCCCTGTAAGATCCGAATCTTTGAACGACTCTCTGCCTTCATTGACATCACTGGAGGCAGGGGGGAGGATTCATAATAAAAGGGGCGGGGCCAATCGTTAGTGTGCCTGCACGGAGTTACTGGAAAACAGTAACTCCGTGCAGACACACTGAGTGATCCGAAGATCCGGATCATGAATCGGATCATTTCAGTGAACGAATCGAAATGATCCGATTCACTTTAATGATCCGAACTTCCCATCACTATTCTGATCTAGAAGCATTCACTATATCATGCTCTACTCAACACTGCTGAAAAGCATTGTATACAGCCAATGAGAGAAAAGCACAAAGAATGTTTCATTCTTCATGACTGGCTGTATGTTATTCTGATCTGCTGCATATAATTTATCTTGCTGGGTCATCCTCATATATATATATATATATATATACACGTGAATACACACTGAATAAGACAAGACAGACACTTGTAATTCCTCTAAACTGATTTCCTTTATACTTGCAATTTATAATTATATATATATATTTAAATACACACACACACACATATATATATATAGATATATATATATGTACATATACAGTGGATATAAAAAGTCTACACACTCCTGTTAAAATTCCAGGTTTTTGTGATTTTAAAGAATGAGACAAAGATAAATCATGTCAAAACTTTTACCACCTTTAATGTGACCTATAACATGAAAAATTCAATTGGGAAACAAGCTGAAATAATTGAAGGGGGAAAAAAAATTAAAAAACTCACAATAACCTGGTTGCATAAGTGTGCACACCCTTAAACTAATATTTTGTTGAAGCACCTTTTGATTTTATTACAGCAACCTGTCTTTTTGGGTAGGAGTCTATTAGCATGGCACATCTTGACGTGGCAATATATGACCACTCTTCTTTGCAAAATCGCTCCAAATCTGTCAGATTGCGAGGACATCTCCTGTTCACAGCCCTTTTCAGATCACCCCACAGATGTTCAACTGGATTTAGGTCTGGGCTCTGGCTAGACCATTCCAAAATCTTCTTTTGGTGAAGCCATGCTTTTGTGGATTTGGATGTGTAATTTGGGTCATTGTCATGCTGAAAGGCCTCGGTTCCAGCTGAAGAAAAACAGCCCCAAAGCATGATGCTGGCACCACAATGCTCCTCTATGGGTATGGTAGTCTTTGGGTGATGTGCAGTGTTGTTTTTGCACCAAACATAACTTTTGGAGTTCTGGCCAGAAAGTTTATCCTTGGTTTCATCAGAAACACATTTTCCCACGTGCTGTTGGAGGACTTGATGTTTGTTTTTGCAAAGTTGAGCTGGGCTTGGATGTTTTTCTTTGTAAGAAAATGGCTCTGTCTTGCCAACCTACCCCATAGCCCATTCATATGAAGAATACTGGAGATTGTTGTGACATGTAGCACACAGCTAGTACTTGCCAGAAATTCCTGCAGTTCCTTTAATGGTGTAGTAGGCCTCTTGTAAGCCTCCCTGACCAGTTTTCTTCTTGTCTTTTCATCATTTTTGGAGGGACGTCCAGTTCTTGGTAATGTCTCTGTGCCAAATTGTCTCCACTTGGTGATGACTGTCTTCACTGTGTTCCATAGTATATCTAATGCTTTGAAAATTAATTTGTACCCTTCTCCTGACTGATATCTTTCAACAATGAGATCCCTCTGATGCTTTGGAAGCGCTCTGTGGACCATGGCTTTTGCTCTGAGATGCAACCAAGCAAATGTCAGGTAAATCCTACTAGAACAGCTGAACTTTATTTGTGATTAATCAGAGTCACTTTAAATGATGGCAGGTGTGTAATGACTTCTATTTAACATGAGTTTGAATGTGATTGGTTAACAGCCCCGCTTATAAGAGTCTGTGCACACTTAAGCAACCAGGTTATTGTGAGTTTTTTTTTTTTATTTCCCCCTCGAAGATTTCAGCTTGTTTTGCAATTGAATTGTACACATTATAGGTTACATTAAAGGTGGAAACATATTTATCTTATCTTATTCTTGTATATGTATATATGTATATATATACACATACACATATACACGCATACAGGCTCAAGTGCTCTAAATCTTCTGGGGGAGCGGCTTTGTGAAGGGCAAGTCTAGCCACACATAGGGACAGGGCTTGCTCCTAACAGCCTTTCGCATGTGAAGTAAGTGGGCAGGACAGTGGGCACAACTAAATACCACTACCCAGCCTGGAGAAGGAGAAACTTACTCAAAGATCCAGAGAAACAGAGAAATATATGTGCATCAGACCACCCATTCAAACTTGCCCTCGCTGCTCGCAATTTAAAAAAAAATAATCTTACCTATATCTTACATATACACCTAATTACCGCTCCTGTCTCATTTCTTCTTATGGCTTCAACACTATTGGAACATTTAACCTATAATCACCTAACCTACTTTCTTTCCTCCAACTCAACGCGTGACCCTTGCGTAAGAAATTATGACCCTCGTACAAGGTTTTTTCTTAGAGAATGTGTGACAAAATAAAACACACACAAGTGTATATAAATAAGTATATTTATAAATAATTTAGCCCACTAACAGTCTAAATTGTTAAAATAGTCAACATTTAAATAAAATAACTACAAAACAACCTTATAACATTATAACTACAACACAACCTTATAACAGTAGCATCAATGAACAATACACAAGTGCAATCTTCATACCTGGGAACTCCACCGCTTTTCCAGGTCACCGGAGCGGGGTCTTGACACCCTGTTCCCTGCCCATTTTCCCTTTAAATGCGGGACCGCCCACCGATGTCACAGGACCCGTGACCCTGACATCAGTGGGCAGTCCTGGCTGCATCCTGCAAGGGAAGGCTCCGGGTAGCTGGAGCGAAGAAGTTCCCAGGTACGGTAATTTTTGGATATAAAGTTTATCTGGGCTCTCTCTGTAGAATTTCTCCACAGGCCTTGGTAGAATTATCTGTCTCCCAGGATGCTCCTATTCCAAATAGGCACACTCTCGGCATAAATTCTCACAGAATTGATCTTTTCCAGAAAGTATGCTCCCAGTTAGATCGTTCCCCAGAATGTCTGTCCCAAACACTTGCTATCCCAAAGATTGTCTTTTATGTCAAGATATACTTGAGGTCTGGCCACCCACTCCCTTTTCCCCTAATTCTGGTTCCAGCATAAAGGTTTGTGTGGGGGACTTTGCCAGTCCTCTCAGGTGCTCTTCATTCAGCATATCCTAGATTCAGGTACCCTAAACAAAGAAGGTGAGATTCGCCTGACGCATGCTAAACTAAGGATGATCATATCTACTGAAAGCTTTGGTGTGAAGCTTCTTTTGTTGTACATTGGATGTTCTAAAAAGCATATGACCTTTAAATGCACACCCATATAAATACGCATACATACGAACCTTTAATAATTGTTTATAATGTAGAGATCATCCAATTACTATTTTTTCAATATGATCTGGGGCAACCAAACTCTACTGATAGCAATAACCTGTTTTTTTCCTCCGACTCCCCTATCCCTAATTCTCGATATCTCCATCATTTGAAATCCTCAATCAACCCAGTTGAACATGTTTGCTGCCTGGGCGGTAAACCTGAGTCTGCTCTTTCCTTGCTAACTTCAACAAGAGACTACTAAAATACATTCCCTTGTGATATCCTGTCAGGATTGTTGGGGCTTCCCACTAACTGGCTTTTCCTCTCCCATCTTTTACCTCAACAATCCATTCTGAACACCTGTGCCAGACTCATTTTCCTATGCCATTACTGTCCCTTCACTGCCTCCCAATACCTTCCAGAATTAAATTTTAAAAATTGTGACTTTATTATTATTATTATTATTGTTTTTAATAGTACCAGTATCTCTCTTCAACCACTATCATTTCTTCCCACTTGCTATAACGATTGTCAAGAATTCTCCACCTCATTCTGTCAGACTCCCCCGTCCTGGCTGTAACTTTGAGTGTCCACTAAAAACCCACCAGTTCAAGGAAGCATACAATGTATCCTCCTAATATATATCCTTCTCCCCGCCTTCAAGATCACCACACAACTGATTTCTGCTCGTGACCCTCGCTACAATCAAATCATCCTCTGCCCAGCAACCTTTAAGATTCTATCTTATTCCCTCTCAATGCTAGGTTGTTGCCATGGAAACTGAAAATGCTGCTATAAGTTTCTAGGGTGGTTTTATGTGATTAAACTTTTGGAGGAAGGAATAGAATTACACATCTGATAAGGTTTATATAACATACTATATGGCCCGATTTGCATAGTTAAAACATCTGCAGGGCATCTCCATGCGGTTTACATAGACAAAAACACATTAATATAATGTGGCGTAAGCTGATCTGTCCCTTGACATTATTATTTGTTTTTAAATCAAGTAAATAAAACAATTGCAATGTCTGAAATAGATAAAAGCATACGCTTTAGGTTGTTTTAATAAAATAAAACTGAGTTATTTAATGAAGAAATGATTATAGTATGGAAATTCTAGATATTTATGTGCTGTATGCTTAGCTGTATTCTACTTTTCTTTATACTTACATTGAAGAATATGATGGTACTATATAAATCAAAATAATCATATTTTGTGATATTTAAAACACTAATCCATTAGCATCAGTAAAATAAAGATGGTACCTCAGTCTCCTTGTTGTCCATACTCATTACTGCACAGAGTGTGTCGCCATCTTCCTACTGCTGTCATTCACTATGGGGCTTATTCTCTAAAGTGGGAGTTTGCATTCCATCATAACCAGTGCTATATCCAGGCCTAGGTTGACTACAAATTGGGGCAGAGATCACCCTGGGCCAGTGACAGGAAGACCTTGATCTCTCTAACTGCCCTACTCATGCTATGGAGGCTGTGCTGGCTCAGCATAGCCTCCATAGACTGCATTAAGACACCGCACGATGGAATATGACGTCATATTACGGTTATCAAAAAATCTGGGGGCAATAAATCACCAATACAAATGGTCAAACTTCTCCTGCAAGAACAGCTTGGTTGTTAGCAAATAACTGCAATCCTTTTTACTCTTAACTGGAACACCCTCTAGTGGAAGCACTAGGGAACTTTCCTCTTTTTGTATCAATCCCACCAATCTAGTATGCAACTAAAAAATTATCTGAAACAGCTAATCAGTGGCAGGCAAGTGCTCCCATTGAAATCATTCAGTGATGTATCCCCAGGTGTGCCGGCGTGATAGACCACACGCTGGAGCTTGGGGGTCCGCTCTGCCGTTCCGCCATCGGGGACGTCCTCGGTCTGCTGTCCCACACGGCGCGAGGGATCCTCCGGCAGCTGCCTCCGTCAGGGTACTCTTTCATCACTTCATCCTATACACTATAGTGGCCTTGCACGCACCTGCGCCACACTCATTGCCGCAACCGGAGGTCCTGAAGGGAATGATGCCAAGCCTTTCAAATATTTGCCTTCTGATGGTTATACCCGTGCCTGTCCTAGTGCATTATCCATTACTGATCGTGTGTATTTGACCCAGCTTAATCGTGACTATGATCTGTTGCCGGGTTGAAGACCTCAGCTCTGAATGGCTGTTTACCCTGAACTTTGGCTTCCTGACCTCACCTTTGATATATAGATTATCCTGACCTCTGGTGCCCTGATCACTGTTCATTTTGTATATCTTGCCTGTGCAAACTTAGAGTCTGTCTCTGGTCTCAAAGGATCATCAGAAAGTCCCACAGCCGCTTGAACCCAAAAGGTTCAATCCGATCGGGAACCAGTTGGAGCGTGAAGAACTCTTCTGAGATTGTAATAGCTTTCTCTTGAGGGGACGGTATCCTATCCTGCAATAGCATCTCCTCTGATGAGTGCTTTCCATCCATCTCATTAGAACACCATGTCTAGCGGTAAGTATATCACTTCTCAGTTATCATATGCATCAAGGTGCATCTGATGTCTTGAGTATCCCTTTAGAAGGTAAATAATATGTCCAAGGGACTTACCATTTAATGTGAATCCTGAAGTGTATAGACATCCACTAAAGAGACTGACAAAATGGAAAGTTGTTAGTGAGAGTGATTAGTAAGGATAAGTCTGTCAGCAGCATTGATCTAGGATTGTAATGGGGCAAAGTGGGTATGGAGTTGTATTAATCAAGACAGAAGATGACAAGTATAAGATGATCAAACAGGGAAGAAGAGAAATAAGTGGAAGAAAAGAAGATCTCAGTGTCATCAGTATGCAAGTGGTACTGTAAGCTGAAGAATGGAATTCGTTTGCAAAGGGAGGCAGTGCAAAGTGAGAACAGAAGGGGACTTTGAACAAAGCCCTTGGGGTACACCAAGTATATGTGTTCATGCTCCCATACAAGTCTAATATAGAGTATAAGGCCTTCCAGGATCTCCTATTCCAAAGAAGCACGGTTCTTTGGTCCTGCAGTGTTCCTAAACAAATTTTGTTCAGCATTTTAAATAAGCATTTTCATCTAAGTTTTATCTTATTCAACAGGCATCCTGTGCAGTTTGGATCCATCAGTAATATTGATTAAGGTACAAAAAAAGTGTTTATAAATCCAGATTTTCAAAACAAGAAAACCACAAGGGAAAAATCATTCTCCTTGACTAGCGGACAACTCACACAGTTTTAATTAATTTCCACATACTCATTACATAGAAGAGGATTTAAGAGCGGGAACATTTTAACATAACAGCTGAAGTTATGACTAAATCAGACAAAACGGAATTCTAACTTAGTTCTTATTGATGTTAACCTGACACTCTCTGCCTTGGAAAAGGCACAGTTATCTTGAATTTTAAAAGCTAGCTTGATTAAATGGATGGAAAAGCAATTACGTGGAGTGGTGCTCTGTAACAACCAGACAGAATGTTGATCCCTGACTTATCTATAAAATCCTATGTTACCGGTACATCTCTTATATAAAGGAGAAAAGAGAAAGCGCCAAGAAGACCAGGAAGACATCAAGTGGTCATTTACTGCACATCACTCACACATTCTCTGTGATTATACAACAGGAAGGTAAGAATTTTAAGCTACTAACCTTTACTTTCTTAAAGTTGGCAAACTTCATACAAACTTTTCTAAGCCTGCAAAGTTTATATCTTCTAGTTTCATCTATGGTTGACAAACAGTTATCCCACAGGTCTTACAATCTACATTGTTAGTGACTAAAACATGTAAAATGATTGGTATTGGTTTAAGGCGTGATTTAAATATTTTGCGTACATCTGTATATGGTTATATGAATATTAGTTTTACTATACCAAGGAAAAACAACACAACTATATTATTATTTTAATATTCATTGTAAATACTGGTTATCATGATTTTGAACGAAACTAAAATGAACATGCTTGGTACCACAACTGTGTTAGTTCAGTAGTTTGGGTGAAATGTTGTGGTCTAAAAACTGTATGAAGGAAATAGAAATCCTACTCTGGTTTGGAAAGTAAACAAATGTTCACAGTTACAAAAAAAAAAACTGAATATACATCCGAAACATGTTTCTATACGGTACCCGATCTCTGGGCGCAAGGCTCACAGAGTCCTCTCTGCCCCATTGTCAGGCACTCAAATTCATTCAGAACAGTCTTTTTACCTTGCAGGGGAAGGGACAATTACATTCGCCAGGAAAGGGCTGAATTTTCTTTTTTAACCCTTTCAGGCAGGGGACTGAACACGCTCCAGCATCTGTCTTTACATAAAAAAAAGCCTTCCTTATATTGCCAGGTATCCTACCAGCGCATGAAGTATGCAGCAGCCTTTGTGGGGAGGCTGTGCACTCAAGACAATTTCACACTCATTACTGCACATAGTGTGTTTCCATCTCCCTACATAGTCATTCACTATGGGGCTTATTCTGTATTTCAATTCCATCATAGCCAGTGATATATATATATAAATATATATATATATATATATATATATATATATATATATATATATATATATATATATATATATAGTATTAGCATGTAGCAAACCTGCCCTGTGCCTTACAGAGACACCTGAAAGGCTGTAAAGAAATAAACCAACATGTGAGCCTTGCATTATTGTCCTTAATATTATGCATCCCCTCTTAGAGGAGTATGGTCTTTTATAAAGTTGAAAAATTTACCCAGCAGATGCCATTTCAAGAGCTTAGTCGCCCCTTTATAGGCCAAGCACTCTTTTTCTACTTTTTGGCGGTAACTTGGCAGATAGACAACCGGGTGTTCTTCCTCAATCAGAGAGTACAGCCCCATCTGAAGCGTTCTTTGTAAAAATAAATGCTTTTTCAGAATCAGGAGCTGCTGACACAGTGTAAATGCAGTCTGCAAGTCCACAAACATTTTTTTCTGCATCATTGTTCCACCCCACTATATCTGGTGCAACCAGTAGTGCATTTTGCAGGATTGGCTATAAGACCAGGTTTCGTAAGCTGTCCAAGACTGTTACATTTTTCCAAATGAGAGTCCCAGCCTTGGCTATGGATGACTACATCATCCAACTATGCTGATGCATAACCTGTGAGAGGTCTCGGAAGCTTATTTATCAACCTTTGAACTAGTGTTTGAACGGGGCTTGATCACTGGCTCCTCAACAACTCCCAATTCCAACATTTGTCAGCTCTCTTGTTGCCTCTGGGGTTCTGTAGGCTTTTACTTTTATTCCTGGTTCAGTGATTATATCATGAAATATGTCACTGATTCTAGAAAATGCTTCTTTATTTCTTGTAACCATCTCTTTAACTTCTCTTTGCTGTTCAGGGGCTGGAACTGGGGATTGGTCAAAACACAACTTTATAGCTCTCCCTATCTTTCCATGACTTTATCAGGTTTATATGGTAAACCTATTCAACTTTCCTTAGATCAGGCGTATTTTTAAGTTTACTGGCCCTACTAGAGTTTACTCTCAGTTGTGGGTACGAGAACCATCACTTGGTCCACTGGCTGGAAGAACCGTACTGGTGCTTGACTGTAACTATCTTGGTGGCTCCTTTTGGTCTCCTTCAAGATAATCTCTAACAATTGGAGTAATTTGTCAAAAGCGTTCTTTCCGTTGATCCATATAGTGAATCATATACTTTCCTGGTACAGTTCTTCCTATTCTTCCCAATTAACCCCTTAAATAAGTTCAACAGGAGAAAAGCCTACTGAAGATTGGGGAACCTCTTGTATGACTAATAGTAAGAAAGGTAGAAGACCCAATATTTCCCATCTTGATCTACAACTTTACATAACATGTGCTTTATGATTCTATTGAACCACTCGAGTAATCCTTCTGTTTCAGAGTGGTATATAGATGTTCTTAGTGTTTTTATTTTTTAGAGTTGGCATATAGCTCCTTCATAAGTCATGATACAAAATGTAATATCTTCCTTGGTAATACAACCTGAGAAAAACCCTTTAGCAATTTGTTCGCTATAGTTTTACAAGTAGTTGTTACAAATAAGTATAGCCTCTGGATAGCATGTGCCATAATTCAGTATCACCGAAATATATTAATTACATTTTGCCGATCTTTCCAAGGGACCCACCAAGTCCCTGCTGATATGCTCAAAAGGTCTTTCAATATATGTCCAAAATAGGTAATGGGATTAGGGGTGCCGTTAGATGAGGCTTTCGGGCTACTAACTGGCAGTGTGAAGATGAGGCACAAAACTTCTTTACTTCTTTCTGGCCAGAAGAACTTCCCTAAGATTCACTCTTTAGTCTTCTCTGCTCCCAAGTTACCCCCAAGTAAATGAGCATATGCTAACACTTTTATTTCGTATGAGTGAGGTACCAAGAGATATTCTACCTCTTGACCCTCCTCCTTGATCACGCTTTAAAGAGTATATTTATATATATATTTACTGGAGCTTTTTTATGTAGAAATTATTTTGTTTAGAAGATTTGCATGTTTGAAACATATTAAATAAAAATGGATAAATATATGTTGATTATTTTAGATGCCCATACATATCTTGATCTTTTGGCAAATATCCTTTTTTTTAAAAAAAATCTATCAAAGATTGATCCTGGTCAGACCCGGCGAGCCAGCCACTCCCCATAATTAAAGTTAGAAAATAAATTTGTTGTACCTTGGCAACGGCCAAAATTTTGGACTATGCTTGTTTTTTTTTAATACTTTTTATGCACCTACAGTAATGCTTTTTATCTTTACCTGCATTTTGGCATGTACACTTATTTCTGCTGTGCTTTCTGATCAGATATGCTCTTGTTAGAGCCCCCATGCTAAAGGCATTCCAATTCTTAGCTAAATGTGCTGGCAATAGTCGTTATCATAGAAATAGAAGCTTTTACATATATATATATATATATATATATATATATATATATATACACCAAACTAGTATGAGCAGAAATGATACGTTTTTATCTTTAGTGCACCATTCTTGTAGTACCGAACAAGGAAATCAAATGTATCTTCAACTCTTAGCAATTCAAGGTCCACTGTCCAGGTGTATAAGAACATATAATCTGGTACAGACTTTTGAACAAGTGATATGGCAAAAAGGTGTTGTTTTGAACCAACTCACACACTATCAGTGAATAGTCTGTAAAAGTGAGTCGATCGCCGTATGTATAAAAATGTATTCACAGTTGTGCTACTTACTTCCACAAGGTGGCGCTGGGTATCTTTTATGCCAATTGATAAGGGAAACAGCATTATTACAGCATGAAACCATAATTCTTAGTCTATTACAAAGCAAAATGTTGTTCTTATGTATCTAAATCCTACTTAGGGACCTAAATTAATTAATTAGTAATTATTTTAAAACCAGTTGAGCCCCCAGATTGAAACAAATAACAGTTATGTATTTATTAAAAGGATGTGTGCCATTAAACTCCAGTTCAATTGCTTGTTTCAGACAAGATTTTTTTTTTTTACAATTTGATAAGTCAGCGGCTTTATATTTATGAATCATGTTTACTGAATGGAATTTTATCTGTCAGCTGGCTTGCTGGAAAACCAAAGAATGGTTTCATGCAAGCTAAAATAAGTTACTTTGCTCATTATTTACAGAAACAGCATGGATTGTTGTGGAAAATATGTCATAGTTATTTTGGCATTCTTATCTGTGTTCTTGCATGTCCTTCATTCCTTTCCCGATGGAGGTTTAAGGACTCAGGGTAAGTTCCCACATTTCTTTTCAACTGTGTGTAGAATATGTATAGTGTGCCATTTGTGTGTCGCATGAACACATGCTAGATTCGACAAGGTCCAACCCTGTACCATACATTAATCCACATGACCCATGCCTCACTCACAATATTACACTGTATATGTATATAGAGATGATAAATAGATACGTAGATAGATAGGTAGGTAGATAGATAGGAACAAATCTATGTTTAATCAACCACTAGGAACCAAATCTTCAGAGTTCTTAATTCCAGTGTTTGGATAAGTAAAGTGTGTTTAACTGTATAACCTATAAATCATTACAAACTCAATTAATATAAAGAGTGTCCAACTCTGGTGCCAGCTGCAAGCAGGATACTTTACTAATTGAAATCTGCTTTCCATTTTTATGGTTAAAGCTTTGTAGGCAATATATACATAGAAATTAAGAAATTAGTTAATGATGCAAAGGTATGGGATTTAAAGAACCCAACTAAACAAAGCTGTTGTGCACAGAAGTACCCTTTTAGAAAAGCAGATTCGTAGCTCACATGCAAACAGGTTTTTCTTGGTGCTTTATATTGTATGTTATTTATAATGAAAATGCTTTATTTTAGGTTGCCCAGAGTGCAAGTTGAAAGAGAACAATTCCTTTAGAAACGCAGGTTTAAAGGGTACAATTTTTCAGTGCACTGGATGCTGCTTCTCTAGGGCTTATCCAACTCCCATGAGATCAAAGAAAACCATGTTGGTTCCAAAGAACATTACATCAGAGGCGACATGTTGTGTAGCAAAGGCGTTTACAAGGGTGAGTAATGGTAATATATTTATTTGCAGTGTTAATAGAAGGAGAAACCCTGTAAATATTACAAGTATTTCCTAAAATTACCCTTTTACCATTGCAAGTGGTGAACTTGGTTGGATGCCTCTATCATGGAACCCCAATAAGGTTGATGCAAAATGCATTGATAGCTGACCTGATCTAACTTAATATATATTTTAGGTTACCAAGACCTTTGTGGGTCTCCTGCAGGTGTCCCTGCTCTACTCAATGATGTTGTGGTTGGCTGAGCCTCTGAGCACCAATCGGGCCTTAAACTCTACAAGTTATGGTTGGGTAGCTGACCATCTGAGCACCTTTCTACCCCTTTTCTTTCCAGTACAAATTTTGGCTGGTTTGGCTGACACTCAGGACCACTCTCCCCCTGTCCTTTCCTTTAAGGTTTATGTCTTAGTCAGCTGACCCTCTAAGCTCCACTCTCCCACTATCTAAGGATAGTCCTTCTGAGAGAAGTGTAGTTGGTTGCCACACACAGACCAGCCATGTATTAAGCTAACCCACTAGGCATTCAAGGCTGTTTAAATATTAGAAAAAATATCTCAAATCTTTGCTTTAAAAAAGGAAAAAATTAATGTTGATTAGAGACGCCATAGTGATAATACAGTTGTGTTCTTTGCTACGACATTTTACGTAAGTTTTTTTATTTTTTGCTCAAAAATGCTAACTACACAGCGTCTTGAGCTCTGATGAATGAGGCAGGTAGGAGGGATTTTAGGATATCTTGCAGTGATGTGACATAGGAAGGCTATGGTTGAATGACAGTTCTTAGGTGATAAGGAGCGTCAGGGATAAATGGCTGAAAATGAGTATGACGTGCGTACTACCATGTAGGAGATACATGCAGCTGAACACATCTCCTGCAATGCTGACAGCTGGGGCATGGGCAAAAATCACTCCCTCCAGGGCCGAACTGGTGATGATTGGGTGGCCAATGGGTGGATATGCACTGCTGCACGCAAAAATTTTATGCTTATGGCATCCAGCCTATTGGGCATTTGTTCGGTGCCAGATGTCCATTTCAGACTTGAATTCCTCCATACATTTACACTAAAGTACATACGATGGTGGAGTGTCCCTTTAATAATCCATTCCAAGTTCAAATTCAAACCTGCAAATATGGGATACCGTATTTGCCTCAATATAGGCCGCACTTTTCTATCGATCGCCATCCGGGACATGCAGCTCCGGGCGCCGGGCAGGTGTTTTTTGTTCTTTTCTTTATCATTTAGCCCGCAGCGCTGCAGGGGACCTGGATCCTACTCTCCGGCAGCCGGTGGACGTCTGCGCGATGCGCATAGACAACCTCTGCTGCCGGCACTTCTGCAATGTAGACATATTTCTAACGGGGCAAGATTGCTACTTCAAGCTCATCTTGTCTGCCAACTGGACTGCATGCAACATTTATTAAATCAGGTCAATAATTTATAAACAGAATATACTGCCGTTCATTAACCCCTTAGATTACCTCTGGCAACTTCTTGCATTCCGTAATCAGTTTTATATTTGGTCGCTCTATATTGCTTGAAAGAAACATTATACACATAGCATTATACACCCAAAGCTATGCCAGACAGTTTCACATTGTAGTGCTGTCAAGAAAAATTAACGTTCATGCCATTTCCCGGGCCAAGCAGATACAGTATAATAGGGATAGAAATTATTATGGATATGGATCTGAGTCTTGCAAGCCACATCTGTCACATAAAATCCTTTGGAAATTTCCTTTACTGTCATTGTATTAGCCTTTACTGCCTATGCTTCTTTCCTCTACAAGCAACTGGAGCATTATCTCTATAACTGCGTCACTCTTTATACAAATGACAAAGTTTGCCCTTTATGTAACAACTATCTTCTTCCCAGCACTCCACCCTGTCCACATCATGACTTGTGCGGCATACAATACCTATAATGAATGGCAGAGACAAATAACATTTTACAAAAGAATTTTGAGCATATGTTCACCCAACTGAAATTGTTATATTGAGATCCTATACTTTTATGTGGAAGCTTAAACTTTAACATTATTTCTACTTTTAGGTTACATTGAAGGATAACCTGAAGATTGAAAATCATACAGAATGTTACTGCAGCACCTGCTATTATCACAAATCTTAAACGTTTGATGCTACCTGACGACTTAATGTTACCTGTCCCTGTTTTTTTAACCATTCAAACAAATCAGATGTCGCTAAGATAACATAGCTCTGTTCTTTTTACTTTTTCTTCATCCTAATTAAAAAGTTGTTTCATTTAATAAAATTGGATTGTTCTTGCATGACAAATATGAAATTTGAAGATACTTTTACTTTTTTATTCGACCAAACTTGACATTTTGTAAAAAGAAAAACAAAGCTATAAATCATTTCTCCATATAAACCAATGATGTCATGTGTATCATAATTTATGAAATAGGGGTAGACTATTGTAACAAATATTAAAGCTTTTACTGTCTTATCTTCTAAACCGATTGGTCGGAATATTTCAGGAATGTTTTAACAATGCTTGGAGCTATTATTATTTATTATTATTACTATACATTTTGTTTGTGGGGCATCAGAAGATTCTGTAGTGTTATTAATACTTAATTCCCTACTCCAATAGTCCCACTCACATATATCAAAGAAGAGCAGAAATTAACAATTCATAAGAAGATCCCCCAGTTATCACTTCATATATGTTTTGTCTTTCCTAATTACTAGTCTGATAAGGAGATGTGCTGTTGAGCTCTATAACATAGTTTAAAACATCGAAGCCTGATGAACTAAGTCAGTAGTAGTGGTTTCCTACCATGCCAGACTTTCTAATACAAGCATTCCATAAAATCAATGATTGTTTTACAACTGAAGTGCAGTAGTACACCTGTAATTACAGATTCCACATATTCTTCATTTGCATAATCATGAAATATAATGTATATCTGCATCATAAAGTGTGAATAAAGGCTCTGTGCAACAGATGGAGGGTTTGGTTATTCTGAGTTTCTCAGATGTTAAGATTAGATTGGAAGAGACTCGAGAGAAAATCAGCCCAAAGGGATAAGCAGCCTAGATAAAAAGATAATGTTGCCAGTTGGATGACCGAAAAACTTAAAATCTGCATTGTATAATCAATGGGCCACTCACAATGGTGCTGAGAGCTATCGATCTTAAATGCATTATTCATGTACACATCCTTCATTTAATACGGTTAACAGTATTAAATAAACTATTTTATACAATATAACTATATATATATATATATATACGATGTCAAAAAATCAGAGTATTGCAGATTATGTAGTAATACCTTTTTTATTGGACTAACAATATTTAAAAGACACGCTTTCGAGAGTTATCATCTCTTCATCAGGTCGGAAGCAATACTCACTTCAGACCTAATGAAGAGAGGATAACTCTCGAAAGCGTGTCTTTTAAATATTATGTTAGTCCAATAAAAAAGGTATCACCGCATACTCTGCAATACTCTGATTTTTTGACATCAAGTCTACTGGACTAATACGGCTTAACCCATTTACATTATATATATATATATATATATATATTTATTTATTTAAATATATATATATATATATATATATATATATATATATATAAATATAGCTCACTTGCAAGGACACAGCATATTTATTTTAGTTAATCCAACATACGCAAATTTTCTTGAAATGTCAGTAAGTAGTATGCAATTGTAGAATATGTTTCTTGCACAGACAATGAAATCTGCTTGCATTCTTAAGAATATATCTTAGCAGAAACTCTTTATTCTCTGCTGCAAACATCTATTTAAAGCATGGGTCATTTCTCTTATTCTTCTGCACGGGCATAACAAGCTCTTTTTGTCAGCATGGTTGATCAAAGATCCTAATGTTGTTATTCCTTATCCGTTAGTACTGATTGGAAAAGACAGCTTAAAGGAGGTGTTCCAGGAAACATGATATAAAAAGGATGTGTACTGAAAAAAATGATATCCCTGTGAACTTACCAGAAAGATACCTTTGCGCTTATAATGAGCACAAACTTTAAGATCTTTATAAATACCAAGGCTTGTGGTTTTATGACTGATATTATACTAATATAAGATATTTTTCCTACAATTTTTTAGACATTTTTTAATATTAGCCAGCATAAAAGATAAATACATTTTGTACTATATTTTTATCTTATATTTTTTTTTTTACTGGTTGAAAACACTACTAAAAGAAACCCAAGGGCAAGAGAGATACAATGGATGGGACATGGACATCTAGTGCGATGGAAACACTGAATAAGGAAAGGGCAAAAGAAACACTGTGTGGAGAGAAATACTATTTGTTCCCTACACATCGAATTGTTAGGTGGTTACCAAGACTACCACACGTTGACTAAGTAAATATAGTGCATTAATATTCCTATTAGGCAACAGACTATTGACTAGGGTTTCCTTTGGTTATGCGAGGTGCGCGTGAGAGTCTGAAGATCACACTACTGCTCATATTCCCAAGAAATTTAGTAATACAATTAAAACATTTTAAATAATGATTGTGTCCTTCATTTCAGAATAACCTACATTCTTGACAAATGGTTGTTGCCAGAGCAATTTAACAATGTATGTTCTTTGATCTTGTCATTGTTGAAGTTTTACCGCTGGCTCATCACCTTTAATAAGATACAAGATAACATGTATGCTGTATAGTACATTTTTCTTCTTAGTATGTGTGATTAGTACAAATAGACCAACACATTTCAAACTATTAATACTGTATGACTTTGTTAAGTGTATCACCTATAATCAACCACTTTCCATACTTTGCCAAACAATTAGGTGTTATTCATAACCCTCTTATTTATCTTGGCCTAAGTGCCCATGGTGGAGTTTCCTATTCCAAGGCTCAAACAGAAGCTCTTAACTTTTGCTAAGGGTCAACATGGCTTAGTACAATAGATGCTGCCCCTTCCCAGTTAGCAGAGCTGATCATCACAGGGACTGAAGTAGCAGACTATTCCCACAAACGTATTTGCTTGACCCCTATGCCTCATTTCCATACATGTAAACTCACGATTCTGCCTGAACGCTCCACAGATAAGAACTAATTGCCGGGCTTCAAGGGTGGCGTCTGAGCTCTGAAAAGGGAGGGGTCTCCCAAGGGCAGACTCGCCCAGGAGGGCCACCAGCATGGGTAAGTCCAATTTTTTTTAAAAAAGGCACAAGGAGGCCTTGAAGCGGAGTGCAGCAGAATCATGTAATCCGATGTTCAGGGGCATTGCTAGGTCTTCCAAATATCCAGGGCTAGAGCCTACAGCAGATTTGAAAGCATTGAAGTCAGCTTTCGGAGTGGTTGCTGCACACACTGCACATATACACTATATATACAGTATATACATTGTATGCACACACACATAAATATTGGCATTAGACATTTTAATGCTCTAATATGGACAGTGCATAAGAATTTGCCCCAGCATCCAGATTGCACCTCCAGGATTTGCCCAGATTGCATCCACAGGACTTTTCTGCACCCAGATTGCATTCACAGTGGTCGTCCCTAAGAGTCTCCGGTCCCCTTTTGAGTTTTGTAATTGTGTTTATGTATTTATATGTAAATGTGTGTTAGAGCGAGTGTATATGTGTGTTTATTACTGGGGGGCAAGACCCCCCCCAGAAGGTGCCAACCCCCCCCAATTCTACCTCCTTAAAGACTACCGCTGCTAGCTCTGCCTCTTCGTGTGGCAGGCACATCCTCTGGGTGGCTAGCCTATAAGATCACGTGACTGTAAGTGGGACCAGGGCCGGCCCGACAATGGAGCCGAGTGGGGCAACTGCTCCAGGCGGCACTTTTGAAGGGGCGGCACTTTTTTTTTAAAGCGAAAGAGAGAGAAAGGGGCGCCGAGTGGTTTTCGCTTACCAAGCTGTCAGTACCCGCTCGGCGCCCCTATTTCTCTCCTCCTGTTCGGTCTCGGTGCCGGCTTGTAATGCTGAGTGCCGGAAGATTACCTCATTTCCTCGCCGCAGGACTGCTGAAAGGTAAGTACAAGGGGGGGGGGGGTAAGGGTAGATAATAGGGACGGAGGGAGGGAGGGAGAGGAAGGGTAGACAATGGGGGGGGCGGCAGGGACGGAGGGAGAGGAAGGGTAGATAAGGAGGGGGAGGGGGGGCGGCATTTTAAAATTCGCCCCAGGCGGTATTTTGTCTTGGGCCGGCCCTGAGTGGGTCATAGAGCAGCATTGTTTTAGTATTCACAAAACTATATACCGACACTTCACAGCTCACAGCTGGTTCTCACGTATGATAATATTGTATTTTGTTCAACTGCATTGATGTAAGCAACCTTCAGGTGGCAGCATGACATATATATTCTCCACCTGTTAAATCCAAATGATCTGAATTGTAACAAACCAGTTGAGGTCCTTGTATCCTGATCTGTTGCTGCTTGTACAATTGTACTAATCAATAATATAAAACTACCATTTGTGCTATAGAAGTTTAAAAAACAAGGTCTTTTTCACCCACATGTGGCTACCTCATTGTATTTCTCCTTTAATCCTATATCAATATATCTTTTAATGTTTGAGGGAACACAGCATTCTGCAGTATGTCATCTCTGTTTGTTCCTGGGAGAGCTCTTTATCAGATGCAACCTTGGAAACGCGTGTACTGGAATAAGATGAGTAAATTGAGGATTCTCACTAGATATTGAATATAGTATAAAAGCAAATTTCCAGTCTTGTCTTGTTTGTTTGTTGTCCCAAAGAGTTTATCTTATGAACGTTATGAGCTCTTTTTGGAAGATTTTCTCTATCCAACATTAATAATAGACATTACATCACCTACATAAAAAATAAATACAGCAAGTGATTGCCTTCATTAAATTTATGTTGTTAATAACAAGGTATCTCAAGCAGGGCTTGGGAGACAAATTACCATACCTGGGAACTTCTTGGCTCCTGCTACCTGGAGCCTTCTCTTGCGTGACACGGCCAGGACTGCACACTGACGTCGGCAGGCGGTCGCACTGACGTCGGCGGGCGACCCGGAGGATTTGCCTTGACCCGGAGAACTAGAGGAGCAGCGCTCACCCGGCAATCTCCGGGTCAAACCGGGAGAGTTCCCAAGTATGCAAATTACCTTACTAAACAGAGGGGAGATCTTCTGTATACGCAGGAGTAGGCATCAACATTGCTCATGGTGGACATTTAGTGTGGTTTGTGGTGGACAATTTAATGATGTTCTATGAACCCTTGCAAACCTTGCCACAGACACTGGTGACCTTGTATGGACAGTTTTCCCATTCTGTATAAAATGTGATTGTGTTGCAATTTTTCAAAAATGGTCTTATCACTATAGCAACTAATAAAATGATTCAGTAAGTAGGCATGCACTTTGGTTTCTATGGTAATAAGACCAATTTTGAAACTCTTCACCAGAACACTTTTATACATAATCCTCAATTATTGTTTGAACCATGAAGATGTGTGTTTTGTGCTGATTTTCTATTCTTTTGCATGGACCTCAGCACATTTTATGGCTTGTGAAAAGTTTATCATTATCACAGTTAGAAAATGAGACTTCTCTCTCAGTCATCTCCTTACCTCTCCTGAATGTAGGAACCATTTACATGTGCATTTCTTGCGCATGGCCAGACAATGGCAGTAGCAGCAGCCAATCACATGCATGTTATCTAAACAGTGATATTTTGCTGCCACACATGTCATATTAAAACACGTCATATTAAAACACGTCATGTTAAAATTGGATGTCTAAAGCAGATAGACTTGGTTGCATATTTCACAGAGGTTGCTGGAAATGAAGACATCACAATTTTATAAATGTTTTGTAAATATTTGTGAGTGACCACCTCCAAAAGTGGACTTCCTGCTATCCAGTCTGCTGTGGGCTCTAGCCTTGGACCTTTGGCGACCTAGCAATCCACCTGCGGACCAGTCAAGTTCTTCCACACCAAACTCATCCAACTATGTCTTCATGGACCTTACTTTGTACACTGAGCACAGTGGATAGTCACATTAGGCATGTATTAAATACAAATGCAAGGAACAAATGTTTCTATCTATCTATCTATCTATCTAGATCTAATAATACACGTATTTCTCTCCCTTCAACCCTAAAAATTATTGAGGACCTAAATGACTGCTTAACCATCTTAGATGGCAGCATCACTTATAAAAATGACATGGTAAATGTGCTATAAAACCAAATTACCATTAAGGTGAAAGGGACATGTTCACCTCCAGGCATTTGTCTGGTGTTACAAATGGCCAATCTGGGCCTGATGATAGAGATGTCATCACGTTCCTTTTTATGGTCCCAATGGTAGACCTGGGCTCAAAAGACAAAGGTTAGAAGCCATGGACAACAGAGCAGGGAATGAAAGAAGCTTTATAAAGAATTAATTAAAAAATACTATATTTAATCAGAAAACATCTTTGTTCAGCAGGTTAACATGTTAATGGCATAGGCAGGTACTGGCATTGTTACTTTCTGAGCCCCGTCGCTAGTGGAAAATGCATTGGGAGTGCAGTAGAGTCGGTGGTGGTAATAATAAGCCATCAGCAAGTACCAGTAAAATAAAAAAGCCATGTTTCCGAGTAAAATACCAATGAAGGAAAAAGGACATCCTGTTGTTTATAATGAAGCGGTAACATCATATTTACTTAATGTCACTTACAAAATTGACACTTACATTTTAATTTTTTGTTTAATCAAATATGTTTCTTCTTTATTTGCATTCCAGTATTCTATACTGACAAAAATACTTACCACCTTTTTTTTCATTGGGGCAAGTTTTTACGTAATATTGACCCGTTCAAATCAATTGGCCCCTTTGGAAAGACCACTAAAGATGTGGGTTGTCATGTCAAGTCACACACATTGATCTATGTACAGGGCAACTGAGGGAACTCTTTATGCAATATTAGTAAGTGTAGAAGTCAGTAAAAGTAAAAATAGTTACATTAAAAGTAAAACAGCATCACCATAACTCAAAAGCCACAACATTAATATCCTGAAGTAATTAGAATAATTAAAATGGTCAGCCATAATAAAAAGGTCAAGGTTTCCAGAAGTCAGCAAAGTCCAATTCCAAACCCAAGGATTAAGATTTCCAGAATTCAAGTGTCAAGATTTCCCGAAGTCAGCAATAGACTTCTGCGGTTGAATGTTGCCAGACAGAGGAGACATGTTTAAAATTAGAGTATTTTCTTTGCTCTTAGAAGCGATGATGATGTTTGCGCACTTTGAAGAAATGTATATCTACAGAAGAAAGCGTAGATTCCATTCTAATCAGGCAGGCTATGACAAGACAATTTGAAGTCAATAGGCTGCGGCTTCTGTCATCTCTATAGGTTACTTGTCACGTTTACTTGCGGACGGTAATTCTTTTATAAAATGTTAAAACACAATAAGAAAGAACACTGACATTTTCTGAAGTTACTAGAAAAACGTTTATTTTACAATTGTTTGTTAAAGACAGCACTCTTCACGCTGACAGCTTTTTCTAAGACAGATTTTGCCATTTATGTTTTGCATCTCTGATGAAATATCCCCAAGAAAATATTTTAACAATGCATATATTTGTGGGGTTTTTTTTTACAACTAAGCTATGCATATGGCTAATGTAAGACCCATTATAAGAGGAACCTTATGCTAATCCTTGCATCTATATATATAATGTATGTATCTATTATACTTCATCTGGTGGTTTGATGGAAACCAGATGCTTAAGCCAACAATAGCTGGGGATCCAGCAACAGATTACATGGCTACAAACACATTTTTCATGTTTTATATATATATCATGGAAATCAATTATCACTATGAATGGGAAATGCTTCTTTCCCTGGTTGCTAACCCCATGGCTGGCCTGACACCGTTAAGGTAGGACCACTCCGTTGATATACGTGTTTTGTGCTTGAGTTTTTTCCTCTTGTGGGTAAATTAATCCAATGGAGCTTTATCTATACCCCTGGCATGTCCTCTAAAAAAACTAGGTGAGAGGTTTAGCAGCAAAACAAAGTATTTCTCTTCCCCAGATAGCAGCAGGGACTATGGGAGAAAATAGCAGGTCACTGACCTTGTCATGGTTCATGCAGCATGGTCAAACAAAAAAGCGATATAGTAATAATAATCCATGCTGCCCCTGGCCACTGTTATTCAGGAGTGTTTACGCCATTGCAACCTCCATTGAAATGAATGAATCTAAGCACCACATTCAGTCTGTAGGGCTCACTCAACATACTCAATATATCACACCGCACACCCTTACCTGGAGCCCTTCCTTATAGCTACTCACACGCTGTGTGAGTGGGCATGTTATTACCATGGGGTCACATAACATTGCATTATGTGACCACACTGCAATCTCACTACACCCCCACCTTCGTTGTTGGCTCCAAAAGGCATTTAAGCTAACAGCACCTTCCCACTAGGAACTGGATGTGGGTGAGGCATGGGATGGTGCCGGTGCCTCCCATAGGGTATTTTTCATCAGTTTTAAGCACTGCCATTAACCTGACCAGGGGATGTGGATGAAGGTTAGTATGCTCTGGAACAACCCTCCTCCAACTGGCATTTGCATCTCACAAGCACTTGCAGGTTGCTGAATCTCTACATTTCTTGCTTTCTCCAGCTTGCATCAATGCGACTCTGCCTTGGTTGTGTGTATGTGAATAGTGTAAATTTGCGTTCGCAGCAGCTGTGTTTTTTTGAAGTTTAGTAAATGGCTCCCAACGAAATGGGTTTCTGATTTGGATTGTGCAAGGCAGCCACTATGGTACATTAGTCAATGTTTAATTTGTGCATTACTAGCCACTGATAAGAGGTTTAAGACGTCATCTGGGTAAGAAGTCATTAATGGCAACACTTCAATTAACAAACTGCAATTGAACTACGATTAGTTTTTTTACTGCTTTGTTTTTTCTTTTTAAAGAGAATTGTACAGAGTTTTACACAAAAAAGTCCTGTCTATTGCCTTGAGCGAATTCTGGTTCAGGTCATCTAAGAGTACCATAGTATTGATTTTGTGCTCTAATTCTCTTCAACACAATCTCATTATTGACTGATTATAGACTACACACCAGGGCTAAGGTTTGTTTTGATTTATGATGTGTATTAAACCATTTAGCAAACTGGCATGACGGTTGCAATACATCCTCTAGGCAAAGCAAAATATTGATGTTGATACTCGGGTGAGTAGCAGTGAGGTTGGCTTCTACAGTTATGATATGAGCAAGCTTGATCTCTGTTCCCAATGAAGCTTGTATATTTAAGTTATACTTCAAACATGGTGCTGTTCATTATGCATATAAGATTAAACTTTATGATGTAAATACATTTGGTACATCAAAACTAATATGAATAAAAGTCTAAAAGTGACTACTTTCCCCATATTTTGTGTCTATGAAATATTACATGACCTGGAAAGCTTTAGCACTGTATTAATGATGATAACATTAATGGATTATTCAAGATGGACTATGCTGGCATCTCAATAGCCTCAGTCCTTCAATGCTGTGCTGTCAAGAAACATAATAGCCGTTCTCAGCATAGAACTGGAGCTCTTGGGAATTATAAAAAAGTCTATTTTTATATTTTTAAAGTGCCCTCACCAGCATAACACCCAGGGGAGTTATCTAATAAACAGTAATATGTCACTTGTGTTAGGAACACTGTTAAAATACTATGAAGTCATATATTTTACAAACTTTGGTAAAGGTGATACCTTTATTGGCTAACAGACATATAATAGACATACCTGGGAACTCTCCGGGTGAAGTGCTTCTCTGGTTCTCCGGGTCAACACTTGATTCCTCCAGATTGTGAGAGTGGGGTCCTGACACGCCCCACCCCCTGCCCATTTCTCCTTTAAATGGGAGTGTTTCCCACAACGTCAAAAGTAATGCCCACTAATGTCATCAGGAAAGTTAGTGGGTAGTCCTGGTCACGTCCTGCAAGGGTAGGCTCGGGGTAGCTGGACCCCAAAAGTTCCAAGGTATAATACTAGATTGCAAGCTTCCTAGACTTTCTAGGTTTCTTCTTCAAATGTATAATATTAATTTTGGAAAAAAGAAAAAGCCTGAATATAAGACTATCCTATAGGAAAACTGTTTTGCTAGTAAATATTAATTCAAACTATTTTTCATATTTAATAAAAACTATAATTGAGAAAAAACTAAATTTTGTTTTTAATTTTATTTTTACCTGCCCCCCAGTTATGCACATCTGCACCCAGGCTCTGCCTCCCCAGATATGCCTTGTACCCCCTTATATTCCTGGAGGATCCAGGTCCCCTGCAGCGCTGCGGAGGATCTGGATCTTAGTCTTGTAGTCAGACTTCTATTTGAGGTCTGATATATAAGTCGAATATAAGACGAGGGGTATTTTTCAGAGCATTTGCTCTAAAAAAACCTCCTCTTATAATCGAGCAAATACGGTATGTGTATATACATATATATATATATATATATATATATATATATATATATATACCATATGCCCGAAGAAGAAACCTAGATAATCTTGAAAGCGTGCTGTCCATTATAGTCAGCCAATAACATAAAACTGAATAAAATAAAGATATAACATAAAGGTAAAGGATAAAGGATTAATAATACTCATCTCCTGTCTTATAAAGTCCTGACTTTACATCAGTATGTTACCGAAATCTCTACATTTTACAAAGACAGATAGGGAAGGTCTGACACCTTCTGGCCTGGGGGGCATGTAAAGCCAAGTGGCCTCATTGGCCCCTTGCACCCACAGTAACCAACATTTGCACTGGTGCACATATTTACACACACTCTCACACTTATACATATTCACACACTGGCACTAAAACACACATATACACAATCATGCTAACACACACTTACACATACACACACATGCTAACACATAGACACTTACACATACTCAATCTCAATCAAACAGTCTGTTTCTGTTACCTCAATCATTTTAATGAAGAATGTTGAAAAATGTCTGATAAAAGTGGTCTCTTTGGATATCTTTATTGAGCATTTCATGTCTTTCTCTTATTATTAAAAGGGGCAGGGCTTTTTTTATGTGGGACAAAGGGAGCAGCTGCCCTGGGTCCATTCTTACCTAAAAGACATTCAGAAATAAATGCTTTAAAAGCCACAAATTCTGGTAAGTTATTTTGGTATGTTTTGTAATACCAACAAAATTCATATTGATTACGTACGAAAACTTGCACAGAAATGTAATTTAAAAATAGCTCAAGATTAGCTGATTTATTTTCTGCATGATGCATTTGTTTAGCCTGTGGTGTTGTAGGCATCTCCACAGCTGCTGTGTGTAAGAGAGGACATTGTGACATTTGCCATGAGCAGTAGGAGGGTACCACGCATTTACATAAACAATCAATGAGAAAAATAAAAACAGTAGTAGATATTTTCTAATTACCAAATGTATTCATTTTTTGAAACACACAATTATGTCAGACAAGGACAGATATCTTAAGAGAGGTAAGATGGTATGTAAGTAAATAGGAAAGAAATCCCTGGCTACACATACACACACTACAATCCTTGGCTATATTGTTGGAGAACATACAGCTTCGTGAGTCCAAATTTCTATGCCCCTGCTCTCCACCAGTCTGTAGGTAATAGTTATAGGGTGTCACTGAAAACCCTTCAAGTTATGCCAGCGCAGGAGCCATGCATGAAAGTAAAGAGGATTCATGTTTTTCACCCACTTTTCTTTCTTCTGCTTCACAAATACTGTCTTCTTTATTATTATTTGCATTGTCTAAATTGCACCCTTGTTTTCCATAAAAGATCTTCTAATGCAGGGGTGTCCAAACTGCGGCCCTCCAGCTGCTGCAGTACTACATCTCCCATAATGCTCTTTCAGCTAAGGGGCTGGCTGAGGAGTATGGGAGATGTAGTCCTGCAGCAGCTGGAGGGCCGCAGTTTGGACACCCCTGTTCTAATGTATAAAACCTCATTTTTGCCCAGTAACATAATTCCATCAACGTTTTGCAGATTCCAGACTGACAGAAGGGATTAAATTTAGCACATTGTGTTAACAACAATTGTTAAAACAATTGCGTTTAACGACAAAATAATTTGTGCTGAAAGTGATGTATATTCTTCTTAAAAATCTGTGAACAGCAATATCTTGAGTGCATGTGACATGTGTAGAAAACGCTATTGTAATTAGTGGAGACTATGCGAAAGGTTCAAACTTGTTTATACAACAACACAGATCAGTTTAAATCAGTATACAAACATTCTCTTACATATTAGATTTTTTTTGTCTACATGTTATGTTTTGAAGAGCAACAATCGTTGGTCATTACATTGATACCTTCTCCCAAACCCTTGTTTGATTTTGCTTAAATGCCCATTTTAAATACTTTCTGTGATTTCCCCAAAATGCCTTTTAAGGAACATTAAGAGAGGTATTAAGGACATGACTAGTCATTAGACATGTTCTGCTGGGCCTTTTTACCCTCAGATTGACATAATATACACTACGCATAGACGTCTGCAAGATAAAACCGAAATCCTTCAAATACAGAGCTGATTGGGCATTTTGTTCAGCTGTAACAGTCCCGATAATTTGCTTGACAATCTCACAGGACTACTGACCTCAAGATAATGTGGTATGTAGTGCATTTCAACTTACCCTTCTTCTTCTTCATCATCACATTTAAGAGTGGACCTCATCATGTATATCAGTGTTAGGCAGAGATATTATATGTATAATAACTCGATTATAGAGTTTTAAGAAGTCTTTGTACAGCTGCTCTTTTTTTTAACTCTAAAGGGTTATTTTATTTTTTTCTTTACACTTAGATTTGGGGAAGGGCTAATTATGGGGACATTTCCTAATGCAGATTCCTAGATTTAGGGTAATAAAATAAACTTGAAACATTTTAACATATGATGAAAACAAAGGATGTAAATATGTTTGGTAAAACCGGTAAAATGTGTTTTTGTTTTTAAAATTTTCCCATTTATTAATAATCATTTGTAGTAAATGATTATAAGATAGTATATCTGTATATGTGTGTTTTTCTCACAAAAGCCCTACCTGTCTTGAAAAAATGTATATAAATTGTGTGGTTAAACTAAATGAGAGAGGGGGAAATTATACCGGAAAATAAGATAGCAAAAGTGGTTTTAAAAAACACTTATTATTATTATTAATCATTAATGTTTAAGGGGTAAATTCAGCAACATAGGTCAAACAGCACCTTTAACCTATCTTCAGGGCTGTCACCAGAAATGGTCTGCTCCCCCTTTCCCAGATGCCCCATCCACACCACCAAGATGTTCTCTTCTATTCATATTTTTTGGTGGTAAAGGTGGCAAAGGCAGGCTGTTTGGGGGCCAAGATGGCAAAGCCAAGCTGTTTGTAGGCACTGACAAACTGTTTGGTGACAAAGATGACACAGACAATGTGTTTGGGGGAACAGATGGCACGGACAAGCTGTTTGGGGGCACAGACAGGTTGCCTGGTTGATAAAGATGGCACTTCAGAACAAATGTTCTTCAAATACTTGATTGTAGTCCCACAGGCTAGGTAATAGTTAATAATATTTAAATAAATTAGTGTCAAGCTGTAGCAAAGTGTATGGCATTTTTCATGAATATTATTTTGCAAGGTTTACATTTTGTAACAAGTTATGATTAAAGAACTTTCCATTGTTTTGTAACAAGTAATGTATGGGGCCACAGAAGGCATGGAAAAGCTGTTTGGGGACACTGACAAGCTGTTAAGGGGAAATATGGCACAGACAAGCTGTTTGGGGCACAAATGGCCCTGACAAGCTGTTTATAACCAGACCTAACATACACAGTCACACAAACCGACAAACACAGTCACATATACACATATCACACACCTACCAGGCGCTGGCTGCAGCTTACACTAGCTACTGGTATTCTCTGCAAGCCCCTTTTGTCATATAATATACACAAAGGTAGACTCTTTTAAGTGACCAGATGGCCCCTTTAACCATGTGATCAGCTAGCAGGAGGAGCAAGTGCGTGTCAGCAGTGGCATCTAACAGAAGGGAATGCTTTATTGCATTCCTTAAAAAACGGTGTATCCACGCTAGCCGTTACACGCGATCAGTTGGCAGGAGAATACAGTGATGTTGGCTTCTGCCAACAGAGAAGAATCCAGGCTGTCAATAGACACCATGAGCTCCCGTGTAGCTGAAGGACCTAATGGGTGTCAGCTTTTATAGACATATGGGTACGTCCTAAGGGGCGCAAAGTCTACAGTAAGCCCCACCTAGCACACAACTAAATGGAACCCTTGCGTAGCTAGCCCTGCCCTTGTGTACGGATAGTCCAGCTCCTCCAAGAGCCTCTATCGCAGGTGGCCTTCCCTTGGATGTTCTCAGATAGGATCATGATTATACTATTGCAGTTGCTACGGCCAGCATACACTAACTATACACGTCCTCTATTGAAAGGGATATATGCTCACCCTACACATTGTAAGTCTAATAGAGAGAATAAAAACCCTTTAACAGGGTCAACATTTTAACAGGCATTGTAAAATTATTCAGTATGTTTTATTTTTAATAACAGAGGTAGAAAACTGTATCACATGACAGGATGTAAAGATAAACACCAAGCAAAAAATGAAATGAATAAAATTATTTTAATTATTGTTCCCCTTACCAAAAGGCAACCTTGCATTACATATTTATTTTCACCATTAAGGCCTAAAAGACAGTAAGATGTGCATGAATGTGTTATGATTTAAGTGTGCTCTTTGCACCTGATGAGTTTTTTAAATGCTAGCTTGAAGTCATCATTGAAGCTAGTGTAAAGGAGGGGGTTAATTAGCGAATTCACATAGCCCAGCCATGTTAAAAAGTCAGCCACTTCTGGGGACACAGTGCAAAGGCTAAGCCCTACAACAAGTTCCTTTATAAAAAATGGCAACCAACTTATCATAAAAGCACCCAATATAAGTCCAAGAATGCGTGCAGCCTTTCTTTCTCGAGTACTGGATATCTGTTGTTGACGATCCCCAATCAGGTCAAGGTCATTATCATATGGCGGGGTCCTCACAGATGTGTTAATCTTTTCAAATTCCATTGTAGGGTCTGAAGTGGAAAAATCTGACACACAGAAGGTCTGCGTAAGTTTGCAGTGGGCAAAAGAGTTTTGGCTGTCGTTGCTCCTGTTACTCAAGTGTCGGCTTGAACCTCTCTTTTGGTAAAGGTTCTTTGCAGCATGATAAATTCTGTAGTACAAGATAAGTATCAAAGTCAATGGGATGTAAAATGCCCCAAAAGTGGAGTAAATTGTATAGATCACATGGTCATGTTGAATGATACACCTCGTTGGTGTACTCACATTGTGGTGATTTCTCCAGAACAATGGCGGAATAGAAATAAAAATGGATATTGCCCATACTGTTAATATCATTACTCCAGCTCTTTTGGCTGTTCTTTTCCTGGCATATTCGATAGCATCAGTAATTGCCCAGTACCGGTCGAGAGCAATCACACACAGGTGAAGTATGGAACAAGTACAGCAGGTCATATCAACACTTAGCCATATCTCACATATCACGTAGCCAAGTGTCCAAGAATCCATCACTATGTAGGCAATGCTTAGAGGCATTACTAAAATCGCAACTAGAAAATCAGTAACAGCTAAGGAGCAAATTAAATAATTGGCTGGCTGATGTAATTTCTTGGTCATGCAGATCGCCAGGATGACAGCTGAGTTCAATAGCGTGGTGAGGGTAGTTATGATGGCCAAGGTTAAGGAAATAATCATCTTTTCAGTGACTGTTTTTGATTTGTTTGTGATAGTTTCTGCCGTGCAGTTTGTAAAATTCATCTTCTCCTATGAAGGGACAATTGTTCACTTTCTTGTTTATTCTTTTTAGTACATCCTGTGTCTGATGTAATTTTACCAGGAGAAACCCTTGTTACGAGGAAAGCGTAGGTAATGCGAGTCTTTTCTCTTCTTACACATAGCTAGTCTGAAAGATACAAGCGGGTTAAGCACAGATTAGTAATGCAATATGTAAATATATCCAGTTGTTTTGAGATGTGCCATGTCACAATTCAAGTGATTGTAATAGGCCATTTAAAGTGTGGTGTCACTTTACATTGAGATATCTCTGGTTTTGCCTTCACAAATAGAGTTCACGCAGTTTCTAGTTAAAATTCGCTCTTTTTACATCCAGTAAAAACCATACTGTATTGCTGATCTGCTCACAAACAATATTCCAGGCTTGGGATACACCTACAAGGTCTGAGTATTGCCAAAAAAATAATTGGCTTACAGCTAATTTTGCAAAACTGTACTATGACACATATTTTAAATATTTTACTCATTAGTTAAAAAGAAGAATAAATCAGTAGCTACATGTTTTCATTCCAGAACCCCAATATCTCAGAACATTAAACCTCCTTTGCCACTGTATAATCAATGGACAAAATGTACAAATCCTATATTAACCAGTTATATTGATTAAATATATATAAAAAAATATTTTCTGAGCTTTCCTCCCAAGTTTAAAAGCACCACATTTATAAGGAACTAACATGAAACACTAGAGCTTGTCTGGACCCTAATGATGTTAACGTTTTTTGTCGGTTCCTAAAAAATGAAGCAAGCAACCGATCAAATAAAGAACAGTACTATATTTAATCATTTGCTCTCCATGGACCCTACAGTTTTTACACAATTTCTAGAGCAGGAGATATCATTATACACACAAGAAATGTGTATGCGGTTGTGGGCTTCTTACATTTGTCATTGCTGTTCAACTCAAATAAAAAAACAGGGTTAAAATCAAAACTGAAAAATGGCGAATACAACCAAGAGTCGTCTTTTTTTTAACTAGCATCCAAAAATAAAGTCAGATTATGCTCGTGGGTTTAAGACTGAGGATCTAGACTGCTCCATGGAGAGAAGTAGTTAAAGCACCTCCAAGCAGTATGCAGTAGAATTTATCATAGTGGGGATCCTGAAAAATAGAATGCATTCCATAGAAAATACAATTCTATAGAGAAAGTACAGATCCCACTGGCTTTTTGATCATAGGCTTCTACCTGTGCTTTCCTAGCTCCTGCTCTTCCAGCATTAGGGTTTAATGTAATAAAAAAAAACAAATCATCTAATCACGGTACATTTTATTGTTTTCACATTAAAATGCAAAACATCTTAAACACCTACCAATGCAGATGTCTAATTTCTTATCTCACAACAAGTAATATACTCCAAAGTATGAGTCAATCATCATTCACCAGTGGAGCAACAAGTATAAACCAGATAAGGCACATTCTTGTAAATTTCTAGATAAAACAGATAAATAGAAAATCCCACAGACATAACATTTCAGATTAAAAGTTCATTAGATGTGTTTGACAACATAACACTTCAATCATGTTTTCACAAAATAGACGTCGCCATTGCTTTCATGTGTCTGTGCAAAATACATAAAAGAGTATAAATCTGACAATAAGATGAGTTTGATTAAAATTTCAAAGGCTGACGGGTGAAAACAAGGAATACCAGCATAAATAGTGCATATTAATGATGATACATAATGCTGCAGTAACATCAAATGCAAATAGGGATGTTCAGCTGTCACCAGATTGATTGAGTCTAAGAACATTTTCCTTTTGATGAGGGTGAGTTGATTAAAAAAAACTTATTTTCAGGAAAGCAAAGAAAACTTTAAAGGGACAGTCCAGTTAGTGAAAGTGCAATAGAGATGCTATGCTGCCACTGATTAGTTGATTCTCTGCGGTGAAGCTCTGGAGCTGCAGCTTCTCCTATTTTTTTCTACAGGTAAATAATGCATATTAAAGTACCTAAAAAGTATGCATACTTTTTAGTGGGGCTACATGAGATAGTAAAAGGTCTCTTTAATGGAAAAGTCAATAATGGAAAAGTCAATAATATTACATTACACTTATTTATAGAGCATCAGCCGATTTTGTAGCATTGTTACAATAGTGTCAGTAAATATATATATATATATATATATATATATATATATATATATATATATATATATATAAATATATTCACACAAAAACAAACTGGTACAAAAGGAGACGTGGGCCCTGCTCTTACACGCTTACAATCTAGACTGGGGTAGTTGTGGATAATGTTTACCACCCAAGCTATTGTAAACTAAAGTTCTCGTGTGGAACAGGTTCATGATGGTCTGTTAGCTACTGCTACCATGTCATATCATTTTTCCTATTAATTGGTAACTAACATTTGTCTCCCACCAGGAAATCCTTCTCCTGAGCCAAAAAGGGTAGACAATGGGGATGAGGGATAAGGAGGTATTGCGGTCGGAGAGGGTAAAGGTGGGGAGGATATCTTGCCCCCTGGAAAAAAAAATCCCACAGATGCCCATGCATGTATGCTGATCAGGTAGCATACATATGACTGGTTGTTGCTACTCCAATTGATTTCAGTGGGTGTTCAGCTCTCTTTAATTAGAATGGGAGTGCTGCTGATCATGTGCTGAGCATGTGCAGTAAGCATCCCGTGTGCACGTTCAGCAGCACTCTTGTTGATTAGAGGGAGTGCTGCTGGGCAAATGCAAAAAGTGTAAATAGGGTGTTCACTGCTTTTCAGCAGAGGAAGCCAGGGAAGAAGTTAATTGAGACAGAAGTATAACTTTTAGGTATTTCAAGAACTGTGCTGCTTTTCATGGAGTAAAATGCAATATAGTCCATGCAAAAATGATTTAACACTGAAATAGGGCTTTGTAACAACACAACATCTGAATAATGCAAAATTTGCAGTTGCCAACGGCACGGACAACTGTAGAGGCTCTTTCACAAGCTAACTTTTCATTACTGTCTTCAAGTGACCTGGCAAACCCCTGTGTCTCAAGGGGATTCTGTGGACAGTGGATGCAGAGAGAGGTACGTTTTAACTGGGGCGAATAGATTTGACCTTCTCTTCCTTGAAATAGTGTGTTCCTTAAACTGAACAATGCATGTCCAGATGCAATAGAGTATATACTTATATATTAAATGAACAAAGGAATATGAAATTAGCTTGACAGCTTAATTGGTTACAATATAACCAAAAAAAGAAATATGGTGTTCAAAACATCATACTATTAGAAAATCTCACAGTCGCTTAATTGATTGCACTTAAAAAGTATTTTCAGTCATTTTTATCTTCAAAACGAATGGTTATAAAATTCAGCATCAACGTCATCAGAAATGTCTTTAGCTGTAATTGTCAAAGCGGTGCAACCACCATTAAACATATATCTCAATCATCCAGATTAAACAATAATAATTTATAAAGTAACAGAAAATGCTTTGAGGTAAAGAAGGGTGTTTGCTTTCTAGCTACCTGAAGAGCCAAGTTGTAAAGAGCACAAACCTGGAACTCAAATGGAATAATGAGAAGAAATACGAATATGAAGCACTAGACTTGAGCATGAAATCCATTAGGGTGAATATGTGACATTCTGTCACAGTACTGTCACCTTAGACACGTCATAGCGATATCTCAGAATAGCTTTCTTGCCTTTTTGCTAAAGCTAATAGATGTGAACAGCATTGTATGTAAACACTAAAATTTCAACCCCGAATGGTCCAGTTACAATCCAGTTTCCAACATGCATCAACAGCTGCTTGGATGACTGTATCACATTGGCTAAAATAGAAGACATTCAATCTTATAACTCTTACTAGTTTTAGATAATTTATAGTTTTTGTAATACCTTTGCACATTTCTCTATGTACTCGTCGTATCAGCAATGTAGCCATGGCAACTGGTTTTTAGAAGCCATTGTATAAAAAAATCAAAATCAAAGGTGATCGATGGCAGCTCAAATACTTGTATTGCTTAAAAACAAGTGAATGGATCACCCTGTCCACGTGGTAGTAATTGTACATCATCAGTGTTCGTCTCAAGGTAGGTTGTAAATCTGTTATCAGTGTTTTACAGGAGCGGTGATAATGGGATTAAGACCTATTTCCAATGCCTGTTGATCTGTAAATACACATAGCAGACTGAGTTGGTTACTTTAAAAGCGGCTAAATGTTCGAAAGACGCAATTGGAACTGACTGGGTGAAGGTCATCTCTGCCCTCCAAAAGTTCCGTTTTACTTTACACTATTACAACTGTGCATTTTCACCTACTGATGATCAATTAAACTTAATTCACAATCTTCAATTGAATATTTTTATTATTAGACGGGAATTTTAAACCGGATTGGTATAAGATTTATTTTCTGAGTTTGTTGGGGCCAAGTCATGTTTCTTCCATGTTGAATACTGTTTTGAAAACAGTATGATTTAAGGGCACTTAAAAGTTAATAGTGTGTAATGAATAAATATGTTGACAGATCTTTAAGTTTGGTAATGTAAGAAAAAATTGGTGTTTACAAATATCTTTAAATAAGGTTATGGTGGAATTCACACTGTATATAAAGTACAGATTTAGGGAGATGGACAGAGCACAACACATAACACACCTTATAAATGAAAACCAACAGCCGAAGACCAGATATTAATACCAATTCCTAAGACTTAATTAAAAACAGGGGGTTTGATAAGAAAATTACAGAGCTAGCCTGAGATAAGCTATATCCAGGAAACAACAGATGTTTTTAATGCAAATGCCAGTCAACCAGGTTGATGTTCCGGGGTTAAGAACAAACATTATAACAAGCAATACAGGCTGGGATACTCATGTCTGCCTTTGTACACATAGCTTATGACTGTTGTAGCTTCGATTTTCCAGGCTAGGCTTAACTCCCCATTAAACCCCAATAATGACACCACACCATACAATATGGATAAGAAAAGGCCACAGCCGATTTTATTGTTACGTCAAAACCTGAAACAATAAACATACGTGCATTAAAAAGGACAAGGACATGTAAATATATACAATAAACACACCAAGATTGCCAAGTAATCCAGGTACCATAACCAAATACCACTTAAGGAAGGCACATACCCGGATGCCCCCACCCTGACCTGAGGTTCCCAGCACTGACAGCCAAGAACATCCACCCAGTTGTTACCAACAATTCACTTACCACCACATTAACCCCCTGGATACCTGGCGAGCTGCCGCCCCACAGACTGTGACAAAGACCACAAACCCAAAACTAGGATACAAATACAAAGGGAGGGAGGACATTACATGCAACCAGGTAAGCTAACCACAAGAGTGGTTCCTAAGCCTGGGAAAAACAGCCCCTTAACTAATCTACGCCCAACTCCAGCCCCTGAATACCCAGCAAATAGTCTACCCCTCCTGTGCACCACAGTCAGGGCCCACTATAGCCCATGCTGCCCCCCTCAGATTTTAAGCACATTGCTTACACTGGTTTACCCCAAGTCCATAATATAGATTGGAAGTCCGAACAGGTTTCATGATCTTCTGCTTTGCCTGAAAAAAGAAAAATCAGCCATTTGCAGATGTCAACAGTTAACATCTCCTTCCAAATTATTTACCAGAAGATGGGCTATGGAGAAAAATTCAGAAGTGAGAGACTTTACCAAGTTAGTGTCCAGAACAGCACTAGTTAAATAGTATGATTTGGTTCTCAGAAACATCTCCTCCCAGTGATATAGTCAGATGGTGTTAGAAGCTAGTTTTAAATGTGAAAATCCTGAATCACAGTTTTCAAGACTAAAAAGATTCAGAATGTAGGGAATTGTGGATCTGTATGATTTAGGGAAAAAATATAGCATTAAGCTAGATTTCAATGATGCCTTCCCAATAAACAGGAAACAGAAGATTCTTGAGGTTCAGGTGAAAAGGATCAGTTTATCAGTCAACTATCTTGGTGTTTTGCCTCTCAAATGTCCCTTATACCCTTTCCAGAATTATGAAACCAAAACTTTCCCATCTGAGACTAATAGGGTTGCTTTGTCTGTAATAGCTGGGCCTGGATGGTATTTTATTGACCAATCTCAACCACAATTGATTTACTTTATCTGTTTGATGGACAATCCAGGGTAATTTGGGACTATGGTTTACCTAATACTGAATAATTTACTACTAGGCTCTGGAGGTAAAGCAATAAGTCACCATTCCCAACCCCTCTGAGAAAAGTTGTGATAGCATAAGTGGGTTACAAAATACCGTATTTGCTCGATTATAAGATGAGTTTTTCCCTTATAATCGAGCAAATACGGTAATAACTAAATAAATGGAATGGTACCTCTCTTTGTCTGACTTTAAACGAGGGGTGGTACAAAATAGAAAGTTTACTTTATGGGAAAGTACTACTTAACCTGCTGGCATTCAAAGGATTAAATCACCCTCATCATTAAGTATGGGAACCTAGGTTCATATTTTATAATCTATCAGATGCCAATGGATTTTCAGTTTCAAGTTTCAAGGTGAGATTTCAGATGAATCATTTACAAGTAGGAATACAGCTGCTTTATCTCTTTAGCCATCTCTGTTTCTTCATCCTTTTCTTTTCAACTCAGTGCAACCTAGACAAACCTCAGCATTACCTTGCTTAACATGGATCAGTTTCCTACACTTTTTATTTAATTAGAAAAAAATTATTAGATAAGTTCTTTGAACGCACTGAACTAAAAAATGCAGGAAACACATATACTTTCAATTCTTGTGCCTGAACCTTCTATGGTAAAAAAAAACCTCATTACCTGGATGTACGGTATCACTTCAGTGGAAAACACTCATACTATCATATTAATTCTGACACTGAGCTTCTTTTTTTATATCTTTGAATGATACTATTTGTATCATCACTTAAATAAACCTAAGCTATTCAAGGAAAATGTCTTTTGTGACAAGATGTCTTGCTAGGTAAACCTGTTATGCAGTGTGATTACACAAACTGAAGAAATTAGTTTGACAGGAGAAGCTTTAAGTCTTTAACTTGCCATCTGTCAGCATCATTTTTTTTTACCAATTATCTAGTCATTTGGAAACATTAGCATTAGTGGAATACAAGAAAATAGCAGCAAGTGATTAAGTTCAGTTTAAATCATCTCTCTTATTTAATTTTCATTATTTTGAAGGATACAATTTGCTCTAGCTGCACGGTAGTGTTAATTATGTATATTTTTTGGAAGAAGCATATTTACAGTGATGTAGCACAACATGTATCATAGTGTCAGCTACTGACATATCTAATATTACCTGGAAAGGCTTTCCTTCAACCATTCCTTAGCTATCAGTATGTGGCCATTGTATGTAATGTAAATGTCTGATTAGTGCTTTGTTACAGTTTGCTACATGTATCCCATATTGTCTTGGAAAGTCCCTAAATCAAAAGACCTACAATATCCAGAGAAAAGCTGATCCAGGACTGTGGAGTTTATTCACTAATGGGAGATTTGTCAGGAGAGTTTGCAGGAGAGCTATAGAGTAGGGCCAGGCCTTACAGGGGCGGCAACAAGGCATGTTCTCTCAGAAGAGATTCAGATATAGATGTAAAATAGAGTAAGGGAAGCTTATCCTCTTGGTGCACTTCTGCAAAAGGTCCGAACCACATAGACAGCCTTGTTCCTTCAATCGGGAGAGAGGATGTGGCCGAAGTTCCATCCTTTTGCACAAGTGTACAGAGAGGCCTGGAGAACCGGGAGAAGGTGGAAAAAAGAAGACATGGGGCTGTCAAGAGGAAACAGAAGAACTGGCTCTGCAAGAAAGGAGGTAGGGACATGGAAGCAGTGGGTGGAAGGTAGGAAGACATTAACAGAGTGTGAATTAGAGTGAGCATGAATGAGAGTGTAAGGTGAGTGAGTGTGAGAGAGGATAAGGGTGTGAGAGGCAGGCTGTTTGGGGCAAATATTGCACAGGCAGGCTGTTTTGGGATAAAGATGGCACAAACCAGCTTTTTGGGCAGCCTGACAAACTGTTTAGAGACAAAAATGGCACAGACAAGTTTTTTGAGGCAAAGATGGAACAGACGAGCTGTTTGGGGGCAGGATGTTTGGGTGTACTGGCAAGCTGTTTTGTGGCAAAGACAGCATAGACAATTAGGGAGCACTGACAAGCTGTTTCGGGGACAAAGATGGTACTAACAAGCTATTTTTTATTCCAGAATGCACATTACCTTATTTGCAACATTTATAAACAATCTCGCTGTTGCAGGAGACTAGCAATGCCTCAGTCAGTGAGGGCTCCTCCTCTAGCCCCCTCTAAATAGTGGTCCTGTAGTATTGGGATCACAAGTTCTGTGGAGCTGCCATCAAGCTTGTTTTCTTTTCAGTCAAAATGGAAGGAGACTTTGTCTCAACAAGCGGGCCCCCTAAGACAGCTTGGCCCTTGTAATAGTTGTAACTCCCTGATGGCAGCCATGTGTGAGTGAGCATTGAGAGAGTGAATATAATAATCCTGATATAGGGTAATGGATGTGGCCGTGGTTTTGTAGCATTTCATCCTTGGACCCAGGCAGCATAATGTCTTGGGCTCTCCCTACTATATTCATTATCAAAAGTCGACACTGGCAAGTTTCTCTGTGAGGATGCCAAGCTGTTTGGGCACTCTAATAAAATTCTGTTAGAAAGCGTGTGCATGCAGGATGGGCAAGCCAAAAGCACAGTTTCTAACATTAAAGAATTTATAGAGTTATTACTCTGTGTTGATAATTTTAAATAGTCTTTTTTTTTAATAAAAATAATATTAATGATACATTTAATAAATGAAATGATTACATTTTGTAAGTACAAGAATAAATTATATTTGGAAATATGGTTATGCTATGTAATGTTAATAGGAGTCACGCACATAGTCGAAACAATCTAAAAATCTAAAAACAATCAGAAAAACAATCTAAAAGTCTAAAATTATTTTTTCCATCCATTTTGCATCTCTACTGTATACTTGTATATTTCTATATAGTTGTGCTAGTATACTGTTCATGTTCATGTGCCAGTTAAAAATATTACTTTCTCCAAAATAAATAATTCTTATTTTACAGCTATGTGCAAATTTATAAAACGTTGATGATAAAAACCATCGGAAATGTTTATAAAGCTGATGAAACTCTTTTTTAAATTACATTTTTTATTCATAAAACAGCTCCTACCTTAATTACATACACTATTTTTTTTTAATTGACTTCAACATGAAATGCATTAAATCTAATAACATTTTTGCTGAGTGAAACAAACAACACGGAGCGAAGAAGCATTGAAAAAGCTCAGTTCTTTCATACTGTTTAATTTCAATTAAAATTTTACTACAGTTCTTCATGCACTGTGTAACTAACATAGATTAATTTGGTGAGCTGAGTACACATAGGATTTTTTTCCATTGGCACATTGCTTGGGTAACTGGGTTGACATTTTGCAGTCAATCAGTCTCCTTAGTTACATTTTGTTACAACCTAACCTGATTGAATAATGAAGTGAATATACACTCACCGGCCACTTTATTAGGTACACATGTTTAATTGCTTGTTAACACAAATAGCAAATCAGCCAATTACATGGCAGCAACTCAATGCATGTAGACGTGATCAAGACAACTTGCTGAAGTTCAAACAAAGCATCAGAATGGGGATGAAAGGGGATTTGAGTGACTTTGAACGTGGCATGGTTGTTGATGCCAGACAGGTTGGTCTGAGTATTTCAGAAACTGCTGTTCTACTGGGATTTTCATGCACAATCATCTCTAGGGTTTACAGAGAATGGTCCGAAAAAGAGAAAATATCCAGTGAGCAGCAGTTGTGTGGATGTTGAGGTCAATAGAGAATGGGCAACTGGTTGAAGATGACAGAAAGGCCACAGTAACTCAAATAACCACTTGTTAAAACCAAGGTATGCAGAATACCATTTCTGAACGCTCAACACGTCGAACCTTGAAGCAGATGGGCTACAGCAGCAGGGGACCCCCAAATTGGACATTGGAAGACTGGAAGAACGTTGCCTGGTCTGATGAATCGCCATTCCAGCTGCGACATTCAGATGGCAGGGTCAGACTTTGGCGTAAACAACACGAAAGCATGGAAACATCCTGCCTTGTATCAACAGTTCAGTGGTGGTGGTATAATGGTGTGGGGGGCATTTTCTTGGCACACTTTGGGCCCCTTAGTACCTATTGAATGTTTCCAGCACCTTGTAGAAAGTATGCCACAAAGAATGAAGGCCGTTCTGAAGGCAAAAGGGAGTCCAACCTGGTACTAACAAGGTGTACCTAATAAAGTGGCCAGTTAATGTATAGTGTTTCAGGAAAATGTACAAACGTTCATCGCATATTTCACCATTAATAAAAAAGGGGAACAATTCTGTGTTTGGAACATTTGGGTTTGACAGAAGATTTGTGTGCTTTATACGTTTTGTGAAGTATTTGGGTTCTAGCGCACAGAGCCAGCCAAGCAACTGCTTCGGGCGCCTGGACCAGGGTGGGTCCAGCAGTCATTACAAAAAATAACAACAGGTGCAACAGAAGCCATTACAATGTGTTGTGTGCAAGAGATCTATGCCTACATTGATGCTTTAAGCGTAAAGATGTGTTTGGTTAAGGGGGAGACAAAAGGGCTTCATGCCTTATAGGGCACTATTTGGTCAAGTACTTAGAAAAATATTTTAGAACGTGATAGTAAACCTAAGGGGTTAACTTTTATGGCCATTACAAAATATAAAAAAATGTGGAAGGGAATTCCCTTAAAAAACTGCGTAAACTAGAAATGCAATGGCTATAATGAGTTAAAAATTTAGGCACCTGATTTTTTGCATTGTTATATATTCTTATATTTTTTAAAATATTTTATATTTTATATTTTAATGTTTTTTATTTTCCTGATAATGCTTGTTATTGGGGTTTCTGTTTGATGGATTTGCACATTTGAAATTGGTGGAAGAGACACTACAGAGAGGATCTTGCGAGATCAAGATGCTAATGAGGTGACTTCACTCAAATATGACGGGCATTGACACTACCTGACTACTACCGAGTATAATGCAGGAATATGAGGGGTTTAGCAGCAAGTCTACCATCAGGAGGACACTTGAGAAAGCTTCTGAAGAAGCGAAAAGCATTGCTGGAAGGCAAGAGTACACATTGGATTATGATTGTGGACTGACAGTGCTAGAGGCGATTAAGGATTGTATGTACACGCTGCTGATGTTTCCATGTAAGAGATTTTAAATATGTTTTACTGATACACTTTTCATCTCCTTGGTTCTTCTCCTGGTTTTGTGGAACTCCACTCGTGGTGTATGCAAAAACCCTTTTGGGTGTCCCATATGCTGGATATATTGAGCAGTATCTGCTCATAACCATGTGAGTGAGTTATATATACTTATGGTAGTGGTTCAACACAGTGTACAATATCATTGTTTTTTGGACTATTTGTATAATATCACAATTGGGTACATTATTATTATTTATTTATTGTTTTTATGTGAAAAAATATGCAGTGACATACAAGCAGATGATATATAAATTATAAGCTACTTTTTAAAAATACTTTGAAGTATGTGAATTTAGTACTGCTGAATTTAACACTAATCTATAACTAAATGCAACATTAGAAATACCATCCATAGTACTGCTGAACGCCTTTCCAGAAATAATTATTTAATCATGTAAATTACATAATTTTCATTATTTTTCAGGGAATGACAATTATCATGTTGTGACATGAATTAGGCCCCAAGGTTGTTGCCATAGAAACTGAAAAGGCTTCTTAAAAGTTTCTGCTTTATTCGATTAACCAGAGGAAAGAATACAATGATGCATAATTTGTTTAATGTACTAGAAAGAGTAATTGTTTTGTTTTCTAATTAGAACAGCATCTTTAATAATCGTAACATCTGATACTTCAGTAACATTGTTAAAAGGATACTAGATTACACAGACCGATCAGCCATAACATTATGACCACTGACAGGTGAAGTGAATAAAACTGATAATCTTGTTATCACTGCACCTGTCAGGAGTGGGATATATTAGGCAGCAAGTGAACATTTGGCAGTTGATGCGTTAGAAGCAGGAAAATGGGCAAGTGTAAGGATCTGAGCGACTTTGACAAGTGCCAAATTGTGATGCTAGATGACTGGGTCAGAGCGCCTCCAAAACTGCAGCTCTTGTGGGGTGTTCCTGGTCTGCAGTGGTCACCTATCAAAAGTGGTCCAAGGACATCCCTGCTGACACTTGGGACGAGGCCGCGATACAGGTCCACAAGCTCACCGCTAACACGGTCATCCGTGAAAGGTCTTATAAAATCGTGGCCCACTGGTATCTGTCACCTGTGAGACTCTCGCGCATGACTCAGGGGAGCACCCGCAGCTGTTTCCGTGATTGTGGGGAGCCTGGTACTTACCTTCATGCCTGGTGGACTTGTGACCGCCTTCGTCCGATCTGGTCCTCCTGTTTCGATATGCTGTCCCGGGCGCTTGGAGTTGTCATTGCGCCGTCCCCAGAGCTTGCCTTATTGTTCATGGACACAACTGCCTCTTTGTCTCTCTCTCGCCGCTTTTTGCCTTATCCATCGTATATGTGCGGCAGTGAAACAAGCCATAGCCCGCCATTGGAAGGGCTCTCCCCCCTCTCAGGGGGAAATTAACGCTAACATCTGGCATATTTTTACCATGGAAAAAATGACTGCTACCCTGCGAGACGAAGTGCCCAAATTCGAGGCGATCTGGGATCCCTGGATATCTACCTTTATGGATCCTGCTGGAGTTCACTCTGTTCTACGCCTCTAGGTCCCTGGGGACATGTTTGTTTTTGTGTCTCTTTTTTTTTTTTTTTTTTTTCCCCTTTCTTCTCTTCCTTCTCCCCCTCCCTATGCTCTCTCTCTTTCTCCTCATAGTCTCCTTTCTCTCAATCAGAGGTGGTCTCTCGACACTTCTGTATAAAAATGGAAAATTGCTTTGGTGTCACAACACCGTACCCGTGGTCGTTCGTATTCTGTTATGGTTGGCCATTCTTGGTCCATTAGTGTGTGTCCGACATGTTCTGCCATGTCCACGGTCTGCATGTTGCGGGCCTTTTCTGTACTGGTACGCTGTATTTTCTGATGCACTACATGCCTGTATGTTTTTTGACCTTGGGTGCGGCCTGTCTATGTTCAATGCTCGTACGACTATTGAGTTTCATGTTATTTATTTATGCTCTGTGACCATTGCCAATAAAAAGATTTAAACAAAAAAGTGGTCCAAGGAAGGAAAAGCCGTGAACCAGCGACAGGGTCATGGGCAGCCAAGACTCATTAATGTACGTGGGGGGAAGGCTGGCCTGTGTGGTCAAATCCAACAGACAAGCTACTGTAGCTCAAATTACTGAAAAAGGTATGTTGGTTCTTATAGAAAGGGGTCAGAACATTCAGTGCATCACAGTTTGTTATGTATGGAACTGCATAGCCACAGACCAGTCAGGGTGCCCATGCTGATTCCTGTCCACTGCTGAAAGCGCCTACAATGGACATGTGAGCATAAGAACTGGACTATGGAGCAATGGAAGAAGGTGGCCTGGTCTGATAAATCACGTTTTCTTTTACATCACCTGGATGGACGGGTGCATGTGCATCACTTACCTGGAGAACACACGGCACCAGGATGCATCCATGTAGTCCCTACCTCTCAACTTACAGGACTTAAAGTCTCTACTGCTAACTTCCTAGTGCCAGATACCACAGCACACCTTCAGAGGTCTAGTGGATTCCATGCCTTGACAAGTCAGGGCTGTTTTGGCAGCAAAAGAGGGACCTAGAGAGTATTAGGCAGGTGGTCATAATGTTATGGCTGATTGGTGTATGGTATATGTAACATATAACATCAAGGATAGGACCCTTGGTCACAATAGGGAATAACCTTTGGTTAGGCTTCCAGATACTGTTATTGCCAGAACATATTTGCTTCTCTCTGTAAACAAAACCTAATGACAAGGTATCTCAAAGTTAAAAGAACAGGCCAAATACAAATTGCTTAGTTCAAAACCTAAAAATCAAAACCAACAAGCACACACTCAAGGATTATCAGCAATATTCACTACAAGCAAGAGGAGATGCTGTTGGTGTCTAGGTTAAAAAGATTACTAAGGCTTTATCATGCTCAACCATGCCCAAGTGATGCAATGGGACTGAAATGCTATTCTTGGGAAGTTTAGACTTGGAAACAAATCAGGATACGAACAATCATTACATGGGTATTACTCATACCTATAGCCTTTTTAATTTTTTGCATGGAGTAAAGAGTCCGTGAGTTATGTGAAATAGTTGAAGTCTTATACACTCTGAAATAAATTAATTTAAATAAAGAAGAGAATGGAATTATCGTGGGCAATTCAGTGAAGCATTTTTTTAATACTAAGAGGACAAGAAAATGCGATACTGTTTTACAGGTCAATAGTGTATAAAATTGCGAACACTGTGTCCAATACAAACATTTTCAAATAAAAAGCATAGACAAAGATTATAGGATACAAGCAATAAATCTAAAGGATGAAGTAATTACAAAATGAAAAATGTTGTAGGAGGCCATGGCATTTTGAGCAATAAACAGAAATATAATGAGAGTTATAACAAAAGTTACTAAATATATACAGAAAAGCTGGAAATAGATGTTGTTAATAAAATTCACATAATGGACCTTGTCAGCCTACATTTTGCACTAATTGATTAATGGAGCATATAGCAAACATATATAAAGGTAAAATAAAGAGAGTTCATGGGTTAAAAAGAATTAAAAAAAACCTTTGAAGAATGATACAAGAGAGCTCTTCTATCATTCTTGGAAGAATGGTACCATGACATATACACTCACTGGCCACTTTATTAGGTACACCTTGTTAGTACTGGGTTGTATCCGCTTTTGCCTTCTGAACTGCCTTCATTCTTCGTGGCATACTTTCTACAGAGATTTTGGTCCATATGGACATGATGGCATCACACAGTTGCTCCTGTTCTACCACATCCCAAAGGTGCTCTATTGGATTGAGATTGGTGACTGTGGAGGCATTTGGAGTACAGTGAACTCATTGTCATGTTCAAGAGACCAGTGTGACATGATGTGAGCTTTGTGACATGGTGCATTATCCTGCTGGAAGTAGCCATCAGCAGATGGGTACACTGTGGTCATAAAGGGATGGACATGGTCAGCAACAATACTTAAGTAGGCTGTCGCGTTTAAACAATGCTCAATTGGTACTAAGGGGCCCAAAGTGTGCCAAGATGTCCCCCACACCATTACACCACTACCAGCCTGAGCGGTTGATACAAGGCAGGATGTTTCCATGCTTTCATGTTGTTTACGCCAAAGGGTGACCCTGCCATCTGAATGTCGCAACGTACTTCCAGTCTTCCATTGTACAATTTTGGTGAGCTTGTGCGAATTGTAGCCTCAGTTTCCTGTTCTTAGCTGACAGGAGTGGCACCTGGTGTGGTCTTCTTCTGTAGTAGCCCATCTGCTTCATGGTTTGACGTGTTGTGCGTTCAGAGATGGTATTCTGCATACCTTGGTTGTAACTAGTGGTTTTTGAGTTACTGTTGCCTTCCTGTCATCTCGAACCAGTCTGCCCATTCTCCACTGACCTCTGACATCAACAAGGCATTTTCATCCAAACAACTGACTGTCACTGGATATTTTCTCTTTTTCTGACAATTCTCTGTAAACCCTAGAGATGGTTGTGCATGAAAATCCCAGTAGATCAACAGTTTCTGAAATACTCAGACCAACCCGTCTGGAACCAGCAACCATGCCACATGATTAGACTACGTCTAAATGTCTAAATGCATTGAGTTGCTCCCATGTGATTGGCTGATTAGCTATTTGTGTTAACAAGTAATTGAACAGGTGTACCTGATAAGGGGCCAGTGAATGTATAATTTACATCTTTCAGACCACCATGGGTAAAGTGCTGCCCTGCAGCATGTGGGAATATATAAATTCACAGAAAAGAATCAGTTACTCGATTATATATCCTACATATTGCAAGGCAGCACTTCAAATATGCCTGTCAGCAAGATGTGAAATGTATATATGTCATGGTACTATTCTTCCAAGAATTATTGCGATCCTAATTATTATACCTAGTTACAATTAGCATTCGTTGCTTACCTTTCACTGGCAAATGCACCCAGGTGTATAAGTGCAACCACATGATACAAGAGAATAAAACTCACAGGGGATGAGTAAGTGGCATCAGGGCCACTTAATCATCCCTAGTGGGCCCCTTACTTAAGTTTTAATACAAATATTACCGGTCTCACTATCTGTGCTGCATGTAAGAGCTAGCATCTTGCTTGCCCAAAGATATTTGTGGAAACAGCTTAACAAAGCCAGAGGGTTAACCACAGTTAGTGTTAGAAAATTTTGATAACAAGCCCAAAGTTGTATGTACTTGGTACTTGGTACTGATCTGTGAGATATAAAAGAAATGCGGCTGGTAGAATTTAGTCTAAAAGTTTATCTTAGGGTTAAAGTAAAATGGTCAACGTAAGCAATGACTAATTCTGCCCTAGGCCAACTAGAAAACCAGGGGGCAAATCACCTTCTCAGGTGAACAAGCCCCCCGGTGTCCTGCCACACAATTTGCTGCTCAGCAGAGCCTCCATAGGCCTCATAAAAAAATAAGACTCGGCTTGCTGGAATGTGACTTCATATGCCGGTGCTTTGTTTTTTAAAGTAGCACAGCGCTATTGTTCTATCTGCATGCCAGCTTCAAAGGAGAAAGCTGGGGGGGCTGCACTAGGTTGGGCCTAGGGTGGCCCCTAAGGTTAATCTATCACTGAGCACAAGAAGACATCACTTAAAAGCAACACCCATCCTTTGAAACACAATGTTTTACAGCTCATTTTTTGTTATTCAGTATAACAGCAATGGAAATATCACAGACTTATCTAATGCTTTGAAGACACCTGGTAGACAAAGCATGCAAGCTGCTCTTGCTTGTTTACAGTTGTACGTGTAAGTCATGCTGACCCACTTAATGTTCTTCCGTTTATTAGAAGCATTTCCTGCTGTTCTCTTATGGTACAGGTGTCAATCATACAAATAGCCATGGCCAAGAGAACCACACAACAGGAGCTTTGTAAAGAAGACTACCCCCAAAAATCATGCTGTGAATGGCAGGACCAAACTGAAACAGCTTAACAGTGTCCTTCAACTTCTCTTTAAAGATGCAGAACAGTTTTATTAGAATTTTTTATATTGGATACATTGTAACATCTTGTAACACGCATCTTAGAACTAGTTATTATGAGACACAAGTGGCTGCTACAACTGTAATGAAAACCAATGAAAGCATTCATTGTCCAGTCAAATGATATAAGTTAGAAATGAAATGTACAGTTTCTTGAAACAATACATCCTACAAAAGAAAAGTAGACAGAAAATTAAAAAGAAAAACCTTAACAAATTAAATATAAATATCTAAACGTTAAAGTCTAAACAGATCCATAACTTTATGAAACCAAAATGTATATTTTTTCCAATTAATAGCGGAATGGCCATTTTGTAGTATTTTGATGGCTGCAGAGCCAACTAAATTTGCAAAATTGAAAATATACTGCATATGTACTTTATTGTATAGATTTAGTGCCATTGAAATGACGGCATCTGTTAATAGGAGCATATTATTTGTTTTCTTAGAATCTTTCTATAAATATTATGCCTAAATGCATAGTTTACCTAAAGGAAGAAATTTAAATATGAACAAATACAAAAAGAAAATGATTCTTAATCTATGTAAAAGCTTTTGGTGTTCCTGTATTAACATCAAGCACATTGCCGTTTATTTATTTCTTGGCTCATAATTGGCTCAGTTCTATGAAACGTATTAAATCTTATCCTTAGATGTTGTAGAATAAACATCTCTGTAACAGACTTAAAGTATAATTTTTTTTTTTTTTACCTTAATACCTTACATGACTAATGTAAAATAATGAAACACAGTAGCCCACATCTCAAAGCTGACATACATTGTAATTGTCTCGTTTGATAGTGTGTAGGCCATTGCCAAGGAAACCGAAATATAAGACAGCCTTTTAAAAGATACTATGTAAGCCACAAGCATTTTGCAGAAACTCCCCCACTTAATATATAATGTAAACCTCTTTGGTGTTCTTACATTAACATCACCGACTACAAAAAGGAAAGACATAGTTAATATATTGAAATCCAATATAAAACAATATCTTTATTTACCACAGCCAAAAGGACTGCTTATGAAATACCAATTATGGCTGTGGAAAACAGGTACTCCTTTCCTGTTTCCAGTTCATTTCACTACTGGCTGCTTGGAGACGCCTCTAACATTCACATAAATATTTACCTCCAAGTCATGTGACAGGATTTATTCAATATTAAGAAAACAGAACTTGGAAGGCAAATTTGACAACCGTCATTTTTTCAGTTGGTTAAATCTTACCACATGCTGATAAGGTTTTATTTCTTTTACATTAATCACGTAGCCGTCAAGAAAATTATTCTGTGAAAAACAATAGCATTTATAATGATTAATGTCTAAATGTATCCTTGGCTGAAAAAAAAAATTGGCACCAGGAATTCCTCGTTGCTATGACGACCTAAGCCCTATCTTAAAGACTAGTTTTATTATGTTTCCACTTTTTTAATGAAAATTGTCACATTTAGCCTTTGAGAGTACTGGACTATAGGGACTGCAGTTCACCAAAGCTGTAATAATGTAGGTTGCCTATCCCTATTCTCTGTGTTCATTATATATATACAGTACTCTGCACACATTTTAAGCAGGTGTGAAACATACTGTGAGCAGAAGAAAAATCTATATCAAAGCAATATTTGGTGTAACCATCCTTTGCCTTCAAAACAGCATCAATTCGTCAAGGTAGACTTGCACACATTTGTTTTTCAGGAACTCAATATGTAGGTTGTTCCAAACATCTTGAAGAACTAACCACAGTTCTTCTGTTGATTTAGGCAGCCTTTTTTTTTCTTTCCGTGTAATCCCAGACAGACTTGATGATGTGGAGATCATGTTTCTGTGGGGGCCATACCATCACTTCCAGGACTCCTTGTTCTTTACTCTAAGATAGTTCTTAAAGATTTTGGCTGTATGGTTGGGGTCTTTTTCATGCTGTAGAATACATTTGGGTCAATCAGTTGCTTCTCTGATAGCATTACATTAAGGATAAGTGTCAGCCTGTACTACTTAAGGAGACCATTAATGCTGACCAAATCCCCAACTCCATTTGCAGAGATGCAGCCAAAAACTTGCAAGGAACCTTCACCATGCTTCACTGTTGCCTGCAAACACCAATTCTTGTACCACTTTCCAGGCCAACAAATTGCCTTCTGCTATAGCCAAATATTTTGACTCTTCAGTCCAGAGCACCTACTGACATTTCTCTGCACCCCAGTTTCTGTGTTTTGAATAGTGACCTGGCCTTGTTTCCATGCCGGAGGTATGGCTTTTGGGACACATGTTCATGAAGACTACTTCTGACCAGTAGATGGGTGTATCAGGGTCCCATTGTTTTCTGCCAATGCTAAGCTGGTGGCCCTGCTGGAAATGTTCTGATTGCAAAGGGAAGCAAGCGTGATGTTCCTTCATTATCTGCTGCATAAATTTTCTTTGGCCAATAACTGCTCCTACAGCCCTTAACATTACCCATTCTTCAAAGAACCTTTTTAGTGAATTTGGCTGTTCTTCATACAGTTTTATTTATCATAAGCTGTGGTTTCTGTTACTGTTTATGATTGTGATTCATCATACATATTAAATTGATGATCATTAGCACCTGTTTAGTATCATTGTTTAATCGTATACCTAACTACCTAAAATTCTTGACTTTGTATAAGTGTGCCTAGAAGAATTGATGCTGTTTTGATCACAGAGGTTGATCACACCAACTATTTAATTTTATATTTAATTTAGATTTTTCTTTTGTTCATTCACCTTTTGTTAAGTGAAAAAATGAACTATTGCAAATATTCAAAAGTATCAGTGCTAATAAATAAATGTATAGGCAATATAAGAATGGTATATATATATATATATATATATATATATATATATATATATATATGCAACATAATATTTTAGCAAATTTTTTCATAAATTCATTAAAAGGATCGTACTGGTTTACAATTTCTAGGTATCAAAAAGGTAGTGAGATATTCAGGGGAGAACATTTAGTATCTACCAGAGGACACTCTAAAACATTCATTCTTGGTGGTTTGAATATGATTTCTTTTGTATCATTTTGCTTAATTGATTTTATTGATTATTATATTGTATGTGATCCTTTATGCCCATTTTCTCCACTCGATTGAATGGCGATTGAAAATATTAGTTATATATTTAATATTATTTATAAATATAAGTTGTTAATATATTTGACTGATTTAATGTACTTTATAATAGGAATATTTATTATTAACCAGTATATGTGTAAAAGTATATTAGTGGATAAAAGTCTCCAATTACTGTAAGTTGATGGTTGTTAAAGACTTTGGACACATATAAAGAAGAGGAGGATCCTCTACGGACATGCACTTTGAGGAAGCCGTCATTAGACAAAACGCATTAGTTCAAAGTAATTTGTTACTTGGTGAGATGCTATGTGGTTGTGTTTTGAAATCCGGAATTGAAATATCAGCTTACCTCAATGGTAACCTCGAAGCAGGACTTTCGATAACTGATGGTGGAATCTTGTAGAGGGACTAACGGGGAACCAACGTGACAGGTATGAAAAAATGCTGTAAAGTAATGCTAAACATATTACTTTACAGCTTTTTTTCATACCTGCCTAAAACTTTTACACAGTACTTTACATCTATGTTATGCTGTCTACATTTCCTTCAAGCTTTATATTATGAGTACAGATGCTTTCAGATGCTTGGAAGTAAAAAGGTGTAAATGCAGTTCCTGTCTTAGAGAAGCTAAGATTTCATATTACAGGCATAGCAATTACATGGTGTGATAAATACACTCCCTTAAGATTTTCAGAAATGCATTTCTGACAAATCTTACATTTGTTTGAAAAAAAAAATTTTTTTTGGTTTTAAACAACTGGTTTAACAAAATGGCTTTGTAATTAGATTTTTAAAATCAGTAAACATTATTATATATGAAGTTATGCCTTTTGAGAGTTCATAATGAGAGATGTCATATGCACACACTAAAACAAAATATGTACTATTATGTATGCGCAGGTAACAAGGAAACAATTTGAAGAAACAGTATTACACAAAAATAGGATCCAGATATACCCTGATTTCAAGCAACAAGGGGCCTGCCACTTGAGTTCATATTTTACCATTGTTCTGGTGCTCCAAAAGTGCGTGAATAAGGAGAGCTCCTTCCTTTTAGTTTTTTGTAGAAGAAGATGGTGTCAAATGCAGCTTATTCATTTGTATTGTACTCAGCAAAATAAGGGAAGAGCTGGGGGTCTCCTGTAACCGCAAAGTAAGCCACTAAGTTTAGCATCTGTAAAACTCCTCCAAACCTCAAAAAGTAAGGAATGGTAACACCATTTTACAGGTTAAATTTCAAGGAATATGCACTTGATGTACAATCTGCAACGCAACTATCTTTAGAGAGAAAACAAACAAAAAAAAGAGATTTTCTACAGGGCCCCAAAAATCAGTCATTTCGCATTGTGCTATGAATGTAATTCTTTACATTAGAACATGAGTTTTAAAAGATTGATATTCACGCTACATGATTTTAATGGGTGTGATAAAAAAACAAATTCATGTTTTCACTCAATGTTTAGTGTTTGTTAAAAAAAAACACTAACCGTTCTAGAAAATTTAAAATTGAGACTCCATGCAGAGTCCCAAAATTGGGACTGTCCCCCCCAAATCAGGACAGTTGGGGTCATGAGTTTGGGTAACGACATACAGTTTGGCTCAACTGAGTTTGCATCCCCTTGCACACTAATAATTGCAAAGCAAACTGTATATTCTAATAACAACCTCCATGCTCTCATCTGCAAAATAAAATACATGTTTCCAAATAAAAAGATTAAGTTAAAGGTAAATGGACCCCCTGTCAATGAAGGGGTGGATGGGTGCAAAAAAGAACATACCAATCTTGGGTGATTTTAAGTATAGAGTCCACCTGTGCCTCCTTCATCCATATCATGTACCCATTCCATCCCTTCCCTATGCAACCCATCCTATGCCCAGGGCAAAGGGAGCATACACATATTAAATGCCCTTCTGAGGCATAGAGCCATGTACAGGGTTTAAGTAAATTAAACCCCTTGGAGAAATCCATCTGTGCTCTTCTCCCTCTACCCTCTGTCAACTGATGCCCTTGAGTCCTCATCTTTGGCCAACTGAAAGGGACAATGAAGAAGTAAAAAATAAAGTATGCTTACTATGCTTCTGTAACCTCATGGAACTTTAGTCCGTAGTCATTAAAGAATGCATTGCGTCCTCCACGGACATGAATAGAAAATATCTCTATGCCACTCATAGTGTAATTTGTCATATTTCAAGGACCTCCCATCAAGGCTGGATTTACGTAGGGGCTGATAGAGCTGCAGCTCCAGGTCCCTACCTAAAAATATCTAGAAATACCTAGAAATTTCCCGGTCGGCCGGCTGCGCACTGAAGGGGCCGATGTGGCTGCATGACTGCCATGGCTGTCTTTAAAGAGAGGAAAATGCACGCAGCAACCGCGATCGCAGGGGTCGCAACTGCAACCAGGCTTGCCACTCTTGGGGGCCCGGGCAACTCTAGCAATCACTTCTGCAGGGCCCCTGCTGCTTACACTATGCGAGCAACGTCTTTTGTACCGCTCAAGTGAGGCAGGAACCCAGAGGAGTCACATGAATTTACGCCATGTCACATGACCCTGCTATGTTCCTGCTTCTCCTGGGCGGTACAAGAGAAGTTGTTCGCAGCGAGCAACACAAAGGGAGGCAGCAGCCCCAGTGGAAGTCTGCAAGTGGCACCAAAAGATCTACAGTTTAGGTAAGGGGGTGGGGGAGGCTGTATGAACGAGTATGCGTGATTGAGGGAATGAATGAGTATCTGTGAATGAGTGAATGAATGCGTATCTGTAAATGAGTATAGGAATGAGTGAATCAATGTTTGTGAATGAGTAAATGAATGAATATGTGTGTGACAGCATGGATGTGTAAATCGGGGGGGGGTATGGCACAGGGAGGCTGTTTGAGGCAAGGATGCCACATGGAGGCTGTTTGAGGCTAGGATGCCACAAGCAGGCTGTTTGGGAGCAAAGGTGGGCAGGTCCTGTGGATGCAATCTACGTGCCAGGGCTGACATGATACTAAAGTGGGGGGTGCAATTTACAATGATGTGGGGGCTTTAATTCACAATGGGGTGCTTGCTGGTGGCATCACATACATCAGTAATAAAAGGGGCTGGGTGGTGGTTTAAATATATAATCTGGGGCAGGCTAGGGGCAGTATACCAGAGTATGAGCCATGTTTCCAAAGACATATATACTTTTTACATATTTCTGACCAGCCCAGATAAAATACTGGAGTATGGGTGATGTATAGACTCATGGAAGGGAAACAATTAGTGAGATATACATCCATCATAATGCAGGGCAGCATTTTATCTGGGCCGGCGGCATTAATACACAAGGGGGCAGCTGTGAATATTACATAAATCAATACTAAAGCAAGGGGCAGGCTGGGGGCATAAATACACATAGTGCTGCCTGGGAGCGATACACAAGTGGGCAAAAACACCAAGGGGGGGGGGTCAATGACAAAGCAGTGTGAAAAAAATACTTTTTTGTTTATTGCTATAGCTTAGCCCGCCCAGATGTGGGTGTCAGTGTGGCAGAGCCTGTCCTGGTGTGTGTGTTTGGGTGTCGGTGTGGCAGAGCCTGTCCTGGTGTGTGTATGCGTGTGTGTCTGGGTGTCAGTGTGGCAGAGCCTGTCCTGGTGTGTGTGTTTGGGTGTCAATGTGGCATAGCCTGTCCTGGTATGTGTGTTTGCCGTGGAGTTACGTTTCTGCCTATTTTATTTATTATTTTAAAAAGGCCAACTAAAATCCTCAGCACCACTCTGGTGCTCTTAATCTGGCCCTGCCTTGCATACTACAAGTGGGTGTTATATATTAAATACCTTCTACTCCACCACACACAAAGTAGGGGGAGGATGGAAATTGTTTGGCATTCCTTGCTTAACAGGTGGTCAGGGGGCAGAATTTTATATATTTTAAGTATTTTTTATATTTTAACATTGTATCTTAAAAATAATTTAGAATAAATGATGGGGGTGTACTAACTCACATTTCACCTCCTTGAGGTCTGAAAGACATACAGGGATTGAGGGTTGAAAGAGGAAGACTGAGATAGGGAGAATATTGTTAGGGAGGGATAACTGACAGGGAGGGAAAGCTCAGAGAGTGAGAGTAATGAGAGGGAGTGTAACTTGAAAAGCATCTGGGTAAATGTATACAGAGCATACATTCTGTACATATCTAAAGGGATCGGAATTGCAGAAAATATATGGTAGTCATTGATTTTGTTGCCAATGGGGGAGACCCTGTGCCCAGCACCCTAGTAGGGACAGCTCTGGACACTAAAGGGTTGATGCTGCCTAGGAAGGTGTTAAAAATGATCAGGCACAGGTATCAAGTGAGCTAGGTACACCACTAGTTGGAAGGATGGCAAAAAAGGAAACTGGTGTTCCTAGTGATACTGATAATAATAAACTTGACAGGTGATCACTTATGCTACCCTACATCAATCCTTACACACACTATCCTAACACAATACAACAGTATTTATTCCAGTGTTAAATGGATCCAATGGGAAACAAAGATTTGTCAATCAATATTTCTATTTCACTGATGCCCAAATAACTTTAAATGTATCTGCCTCTGTGCTTTGTGATCAGTGGTCATGCCCATATAATATAAACGGCAGCTCCTAAACCCTGTGACACTATTGTCTAAAAAAAGAAAAACATGAGTGGGTGAGAGAGGCTTCAAGTTTTACACAATGGAAATCTAAATGAAAAGCATTTATTTGTGCTACCTTGTTTGATAAGCTAATGCCTTGAGCGAAAGCAATACAAAGATAAGCACAAAAGACTTGATACAGGTGTCAAAGACCAAGCTGTCACACCAAGCTGTTTGAGTTAATCAGTCCACTGAGTTATTTTGTTTACCCACTAGGAACCACATCAAAGTAAGTATCTCTCCATCTCCAGTAAAACTGCTTACCTTAATACATAGTAAAATATTAATGAATTATGAAACCACATGCTGCTGTTGATTTGATTTTTAGATGCATGTATTCTTGATGAATTTTAAATTAATTTGACAGAGGTAGTCAATTTGCCAAATATCTATTAGTTAGTATTAGTAGTAGTAATGATGTAATAGTCAGATATAATTTAATAGATTAGTCCCCTACCCCAGAATGAGAAGTTTATATAGTCCTGGTATAGATTGTAATTGGTCTTTAAAATAAATTGTGCACATTGTACATTTTCCAAGAACCTATTCTATGTAAAATTAATTGTTTCTCCAAAAACACTATCATTTAATGTTTGTTGTTTTACATACAGATGTGTGTTCTTAGAATGGTTATAATATTCTCTACTCACCTGCTAATAAATTATTTCTGATTATTAAATATAATTTGTATGAGATTTGGTTGGGATTGGTATTATATGGAAGGTTAAGTGGGAATTTTAATCAATGATATGTTAACACAAAATAATTAAGGCCTAATGAGCAAAATAGGAAAACTGAATGAAATAATGAAAAAAATTAAGCATTTAAGTACTTATACATTGTCCACAATCTACTTTGCAGTTGTTATTCATGGTTTGTCTTCATAAAATATTAAGAGTGTTTGTTGGACTTTTATAGAAAACATTTTATAGAAAACAGCTGGAGCATGATATGTTAACATTTCAGGCATGTTCTTAGTTTCTTAGCAGTAGGAAAATGGTCTTATTTAACTTTAACTGTGGGGGTCAAGCCACACATTCATGCGTTTCTTAAAAGGAAGACACTGGTATGTATTATGAGAAATTTGATTGAAAAGCTAGAAAAACACAACTAGGTAGAAAAAGAAAGGAAGAGCAGCTACTAATACCAATGAGCGGCTTCCAGTGCTCCAGAGAAAGAACAATCAGTGTGATTGATTGGTGTGAGCACTAACACATTAAAATATGGACAGCTTCTAATAAGTACAATAGGTATTTAATTAACAATATTAAAAGTCAACAATATAAAATCAATTTGTTACACCGGGAAATATATTCTGTTTTAAAATCAATGTTCTCAAACAAAACCTGTGTGTAACCTGAGAACATTAATTTTAAAACACTATATATTTTGGTGTAACAAATAGATTTTTAATTGATGGCTAGTATGCATTCTGTCCCAGATGTCTGCACTGAAATCTATCCATTACAGGAGCAAAAAAATGAATAAATAGCTGTTTTGAAATGAATGGTAAAAATTCTGATAGTATGCTATAAAACAGGATTTACTCTCAGCAAAATAATTGGCAGTGTCCTTTGGAGGTTAGTGGTCTTTGTGGCAGAAACGTTTTGTGTCTGGGGTTGGCTATTCATAGGAAGGCAGATCTGGGGAAAATCCGGCAGCCCCTGTGTGGCATTACCAGGGCAGATTATGCAAGACTGGGATCCCCTGTGCCCTGCTGCTTAATGACTCAATCAATCAATAACTGATAATTTGCTCCGTTGTATCTGCATAGGCTGTTCGCTAGAACTCCAAGCATAATAAGGACACATATATAAGATAACATTTTATAAAAACTGGACACTAAGCACGATAAAATGCTACATTTTCCTTCATTACAGTTTATTTAACCACTACTCTACAACTGCTATAAAAGTTGTCATAATCCTCTTACTTTTTTTATCACTGGCTGCTCCTGATGATAGGATTACCCAGCACAACAGATAATTCCATATTTACTACCTCAAAGTATCCATAACATTGTCTCTTTTATGTTTTCTAGTTTCAGCCTAATATGTTATGTACAGTATGCAATTTGCAAACATTCAATGTGTCAAAGAGACTATAGGCAGCAGGTATTTCCACTTTACTCAAACAAGAATATATGAAACAAGGTCTATAACTTCAAGTTTTTTCTTGGGTGATTTTGTTTATAAAATAGACACTTCCTGAATATATATATATATATATATATATATATATATATATATATTTATATATATATAGTATAAATATACATCTATCTATCTATCTATCTATCTATCTACCTACCGTATTTGCTCGATTATAAGACAATGTTTTTTTCAGAGCAAATGCTCTGAAAAATACCCCTCGTCTTCTAATCGGGGTCATCTTCTAATCAGACCTCATATAGAGGTCTGATTATGAGACTAAGATCCAGATCCTCCTGTCCCCCCCCCCCATTTAACACCCCCCCCACACACTTACCGGTGCTTCCTGCTGTGTTGCCGGGGCAGCGGGTTGAAATCTACGCAATCCGCGTTGACAACGTCCGCTGCAGCCAGAAGGAGGTGTGGCTAGCAGCGGGGGTTGTCTGCGCCCGTCGCGCATACCTTCCCCGACTGTCAGAGATCAGAGTTCCCCGCACCGCTGCCGCACCATTTTTAAGCCAGCTGAGTGAGGCAACATTATTTTCTATTCAAGCCACTGTTATTTGGGGATTTTTGTGTTGCCCCCATAGCAGTAGCACAGACTAAACGTTTATACTAGTATCTTGAGGTCCGGATAATCCTTGGTTTCTTTTACTTAATGTAAGGAAGTTTTACTTAATGTCAGGAAGATTTACTTTACTAAGAGTATAGGTGTATGGTATTTGAATTTTAAGACAAGACCAAGGACTGATTAATGTTTAAGCCTTTACATCAGATAAAACAGGCAGACTGCTGTCAAATTCTATTTTGTTATGTTTCTCTACAAAAAAAGGGAGAAAAAGGAAAAATTCCTGGGACACTTTGTCACCAGGTAGGCACATCTCTCAATAATAGTGGGTACTGGATATAAACATACACTTAGGCAGGGGTACAAGTATTATCAAACCCAGGGCCGGCCCTACAATGGAGCCGAATGGGGCACTTTGCCGCCCCAAGCGTTTTTTTTTGGTTTTTTTTGAAGCGGAGGAGAGAGAGAGAGGGGCGCCGAGTGGTTTTCGCTTACCCGCTCGGCGCCCCTCTCTCTCTCCTCTGCGGCGAGTCTCCCTGTTTGGTCTCAGTGCCGGCTTGTAATGCAGAGCGCCGGAAGTGACGTGAATTTCCGGCGCTCAGCATTACAAGCCGGCACCGTGGCAGAGCAGGGAGACTCGCCGCAGGACTGTTTAAAGGTAAGTACTGGGGGGGCGTATAGATAATGGCATCGGCGAAGTTTAAAATGGAAGGCGGCCCCCCCCCGGCGTCGGCGGGGGGGGGCGTCATTTTAAACTTCGCCCCAGGCGGCGTTAAGTCTTCGGCCGGCCCTGATCAAACCAGATTGATAAATCGTATAAAACCTACTAAAAAGAGAAGAATTAATATGCAAATAACAATTAAGCATTTCAGTGCCTGTACGGAAAGCCGTGCACTAATTTACGCCTGGAGACAAATGAGGATTATATTATATTTAGGTTATATGTGTGAGGCAACATTAGTTTTCTATTGAAGTCAGTGTATATTATTTTGGAGGACTCTTGTACTGGCCCAACAGCAGTAACACATACAATTTTATATGAGCAGCTTAAGATCCACAGAACCTGTGAGATTTTTATTGTTATTTCTGTGTGTGTTGCTATGGTTAACTACAGCCTTTTTTGGCGCCCTATGTTTAACATCTGGGCAACTGGCCCTGATTATTTTCTAGGAGGGATGCCAACACTTAATTAGCAGTTAGATTTTTTTTGAGTCATACAATTTTATCAGGCAGAACCACTTGAAACATTGCCTAGATTTTCTAAGAACTTTGCCAAAAAGTTGATTATCTTGTTACCCTTTGAAATATAAAAGCTGCTAATGAACTGCTGGCACTCCTGGAAATGTGAGAGGGTGGAGTAATACAGTAATGGAAGTAAACAAAATAAAACAAACATTCTAAGCTTTTAACATTTAACATTAAAAATAATGTTTGAATGAATTTCAAGTGAACAAGTCTAGTCAGATGATCTATTGTGAGATCAGCTGGCTGAATGGTGGTAAATGAGCCTAATGCTATGACATCACAGGTGCCCAACAGCTCCATAAAAAATTACATAAAAATAATAATTTTGTGACATTGTGTGAAATCTACATGTATGTACAGTCAATGTACACTATATGGACAAACGTATTATTGAATTCAGGTTTTTCAATCACACCCATTGCCCCAGGTGTATACAATCAAGCACCTAGCCATATGTCTGCATTTTCAAACATCAGTGAAAAAGTCTGAAGAGCTCAATTAGCTCAAGCAATGAACTCAAGCAAAGGAACCTTTGCAATAAGTCAGTTCGCAAAATGTCATTCCTACTAGATATTCCACAGTCAACTGTGGTATTATCGGAAAGGGAAAGAGTACAGTGAAAGCATACAGTGTAGAAGTCACCAACACTCTGCTCATTGCGTAGTGTAAGAGTTCTAAACATCCACCGGCAATAACATCAGCACAAAAACTGTGCGGCGGGAGCTTCATGGAATGGGTTTCCATGGCTGAGCAGCTGGATACAACCCTCATATCATAAATACAATGCCACACTTTGGATCAAGTGGTGTAAAGCATGCCGCCACTGGACTCTGGAGCAGGGGCGAGTTTGGGTTTGGCAGGTGACAGGAGAACGTTACCTGCCTGACTGGATTGTGCCAATTGTAAAGTTTGGTGAAGGCGGTATAATGGTATGGGATTGTTTTTCAGAGGTTGGGCTAGGCCCGTTACTCCTAAATTCAAACCCATTGAACACCTTTGGGATGAACTGGAAGAGAGATTACGAGCCAGGCCTACTTGTCAAACATGAGTACCTGACCTCACACAAGTTCTACTGAATGAATGAGCAAAAATTCCCACAGAAACACTCCAAACTCTTGTGGAAAGCCTTCCCAGAAAAGTGGGAGCTGTTACAGTTGCAAAGGGGGGGCAACTACATATTAATGTATTTTCATTTAGAATAGGATATAATTAAAGTCCCTGTTGGTGTAATGGTCAGGTGCCCCAATACTTTTGTTCATATACAGTGTATAAAAAAAAGTGTACGCCTGTTAAAATGCCAGGTTCTTGTGATGTTAAAGATTGACACAAAGATAAATCATGTCAGAACTTTTTCCACCTTTAATGTTACCTATAACGTGAACAATTCAATTGCAAAACAAACTGAAAGCTTTTTTTTGGGGGGGGGGCTCCCAATAACCTGGTTGCATACGTATGCACACCCTTAAACTAATACCTTTTGATTTTATTACAGCAATCAGTTTTATTGGGTAGGAGTCTATTAGCATAATTTCAGTTTCTACTTCTAATCAGCAATGCTTCAGGTTGTTGTGTTAGGACTCACCAAAGGTTTGTTTTTTTCAGCTATAATAAGGCTCTCCATCAGTCTGTATAATGTATATCAGTGTGAGACAATCAGTAGTGATCTTGAAAAAGAAAATTATATCTTGTAGTGTAGAGACTGCTCCAGAAGAGAGAAGCAGAGGTGGCCTGCTATGTAGTCATCCTGCAAAGTATAAGGTAATGTGTGCCAAAGACCAGATTCTATATGTGCTCTTAGACAGAAAAAAGAAGAAAGAAGAACAAGGAGACAGAGACATGGAAGTGGTCACCTAAACTCAATAATTAGGATTGTATATAGTCATAAACTGCATTGGGAAAAACTTTTCATTATTTGTCATTTAGCTTTAATTACTCAAATAAATCCTTAGAACTGTGTAGACTGCTTGTGTCAGATATATGAGATTTCCCTCAGGGAACACTGTAAGAAGAAACACTTGGCATTTTCCAGTACCTGTAATGGCTCCTTGCACTACACTTTCTATGGCCCATGCAGGAACTGTATTACCAGGATCCCTTAAAGGAAGGCAAACCTGTCACAGGGCCCACAGTGGCTGCTTCTTATTCAAAAATTATGAGAGGTCTTTAGTCTTGTGTGTTTCCATGAAAAGAGTTCCCTGAAATGTGCCTTTCAAAAACAAAGACAGGTATTGTCAATCCAGGTCATGCGATCACATTTTGCCCACACGGTTGCCTATAAGTTTTATTGCTATAGAGATGATGCCTACCTAGAAACCAGCTATCTACCACTTGACAGCTTTTTTAATCCTAAAATTGTTTAACATACTTTAATAACAGTGGTTTAGAACACTTTTTAGAACAAATGCAGTGTAAGCCTGCTTCTGTAATTCCTGCCAATTAGTTCAATGTGTTGAATTGCTAGCTTTTCCGTATAGCTCTTTAGAAGCAAATCTGGTTACATTCTCTGACTCACTTATCATTGCATATGCCACTGTGATTATCATCTAGCGATCCTGAAATTCCAGAAAAAGCATGAAATAAAATGTTCAAATACAAATCACATTGACAGATTAAAACTTTTGATGCATTTCATTTTAAAACTCACACACAATACAATGTCTTGAGTGTTGGAAAAACCTGTAGTCTGTAGGACCTGCTTACCATAAAGAACAAGTGATCAATCAGAGTTGTTTATAGATATCATTTTGTATTTTACCTGTCAATGCTGGGAGCTGGCTAACTATAAAGCAACCACGCACTACTGACCACATAACAAAAAAATCCAACTGTGTGGCCCTATTGACTTACATATAATGCATATTAAAATACTTTAATATACATTATTTGTTGATGGGGTTGCTTGGACCATTCAACTTTTAAGAAGAGATAGAATATTTGTGTATGTTGAGTCTGATTTATTACATATGTTCATTCCTTGGAACTCTCCGGGTTTGACCCGGAGATTGCCGGGTGAGCGCTGCTCCTCTGGTTCTCCGGGTCAAGACCTGAATCCTCCGGGTCGCGGGAGCGGGGTCTTGTCATGCCCTGCTCCCCACCCATTTTTGTCCGCGTCCCGCAAGGGAAGGCTCCCGGTAGCCAAGACCCCAAAATTTCCCAGGTATGCATATGTTTCTTGATATATGACCCCAGTCTTCTACATGTAAAAGTCAGCATGTACAGCCCCTTGCCATTCCAGTAACTGACAAACGACCTAGCAAACACACACACACACTAACAAACACACTCAGTTTCACAAAAACACTCCTTCTAACATACACACTTACATTCACACATCCTCACATTAACACACATTAACACATGCATACACACTCATTCTAAAACATACTTACCCCATCAAACCTCACTCTTTATATAATACCTTCACATCACACCTTGGTACTAGCTGATGATAGTCATGTAACACTGCATTAAGTGACCCCACCATATTTCCCGCCTCTGTGAGTGGGTCGGATCAGCCCTGTTTGACGAATTTGGGACGGACTCGGTGTAATCGCCCTCTAAGCCCCATGAACCAGCCTGCCTCTGGTCTTCTCACAGTCTGGCAAATATCTCCCATTTCCTTTTTAATATATGCAAGGTATTGGAAAAACAGGCTGTCTTTTCCCTAGACCAAAATCTGTCAAACCTATGAGAGAACTAAAAAGGTAGATGTTATGAAAGAGGATCTGAAGTTGAGAAAAGACAGCTAGAAATTAATGATGCTACTCATACTGTGGGTGGAACTGTGGCAGTCGCACTGAAAGTTGGCAGCAATGCATTTCTGTTTTTTAAGAAAATCTGGAACATTTCTTTGCTTTTCAGTGTCACTGAAAATAACAATATTAATTTTGAAATAACCATTTAACCAGAATTCCCTTTTATTTGCACCGCATTGCATTTGAAACTCAAGCTTCTATTAAAATAAAATACAAGTGAGTTAGCTTATGAAAAAATGGCAGTTATTTAAATGTTCTTCATATCTTATATGAACTTTTAATATGTGTAACTATTATTTTCACATTCGGAGCAGACAGCCAATGATAGAAGATTAGAATGTTTGATTTGGGATTAGAAACTGAAAAGCACATTTAAACATCCACAATGAATGTAACACAAATGGATTTACTGTAATAGCATCTAACTCATGAACTATAAAACGTCCTTAGACATCAATGGTTAGGTTTTACATTTACCCAGGGAAACCTTTATATCTTAGGTTAGGGGTAAAAAAAATGTGCATCCCATAATATGATATAATTCCAAAACAAACTGTTAAAGTATCACATTTTCTTAAAAGTTTTCACCCTTCTTAATGAATCTACTCAATAGATGCAATGGCGTATCTGGTGCTTTTGACCACCCTTTTTTTTAACACCCTTCCCCATATGGAAAATTATTTGAACAATCTACATCGCAATGTCACATGAATGTTGCATGGAATCTTCTAGGCGTCGTTGTCAATTTATACACATACACACTTACCCTTACACATGCCTGCCCATACACCCACACACCTATTGACGCTTGCACTTACACACACAAGCATTTTAGTATACACTTGCATACACAGCATACACTTTGTCTTTTTTCCCTTTCTTTCCTTTCTCCCAATCTCTCCTGCTTTCCTCAATATATATATCTTTCCTTTCTCGTCCTTCCTTTACCTATTTCTTCCCTTTCTCTTTCTTTCTCTCTCTCTTACAAACTCTCCCTCTATCTCTCCAATTTATCCCCTTCTATCTCCCCTTTTCCCTATCTCTTCTCTTTCCTATATTTTCTCCCTTCAACTGCCAGGCCTAATTTCACCATTAAATCAATCTAATTCTACATATATGTAGATTGTACACAAACCCATGCGGTATACATCATGCAGAGAAAACATACTTAACAAGGGGTTACATTTCATAATTGTTCCAAGGAAGCAAATTCTTGGTAAAAGCGTTAAGCGTGGACCTCTGGTGCACCTGCCTTTGAGGTATACTCATCAGACCATTTTTTTTTAAATTAAATATCCAAAATTAATTACAATGTAGCAAATACAACAATCAATATATATTAACCTTAGAGAATTAATTTGTAAAGTGTAATTTCTATCCACAAGGATGAAGCTTCATCCTCATCAGACCATTTTTGATTCATCACTGTAACAAATAAATGTACATGTTTTAATTTTTATTAATGAAGATAAGAGCAGGCGGGCACCAGTGACATTACAATCACAGGAATCAGCCTTTTAGTGCTTCACAATGAGTTTTTAGAACTCATTTTTACTTTTTTCCTTCTTATGTTACCATGGTAGCAAGCAGCCATGTTCAGCTTTTATTTTTTTTATACTTAAAGAAGCTGCAAAATGGTCTGTGACCATTCTCCAGAGGGAGCCATCCCATTTAAACGAAAAAGAAGTCTTGTGTGAACAGTTAAGCACCTAAGACTTCCACTGGGGGTGGGGGAGAGGCGGCTGCCAGTCAACTCAGGCACGTGGTTTGCATCCTAGTTGTTTTTTACTGACCAAGCACCACGTCTGTGGTTGGCACTGAAAGGGTTAATTCCAGACAAAATTCATGATGCATTTTCCCCTACATCAGGAAGGTTGTCATCCTGCTTCTTTTTATGGACAGTCTGACAACTTTTGAAGTTGAAGGATGTCACTGCTTTACCAGCAAACCAAGCTATAGGTTTCTGTATGTCTAGTCATAACTCACATATGTACAATGGATGTATGGGACTTGGGGTGATTAAGTAGATTAAGAGACTAGGTTTATGCAGTTCTGAGTAGCATTGTAAATAGGATGACATGGTACCTTACATGATAGAAAATCACCCCTTAGCAATACAGAAGTTTGCTGAGACACTCCCCTTATTTCTAAAATAGGAATTTATAAACCTGCCACATGGTGCTGAGAAAGGTGAAGCCCACACATATTTAATTTATTACAAAGGGTTCAGTTCTAGATGGAATGAAAATGTCTTTGCCCAGGCCAACTCTTCGTGTTCGTCTTCATCTTCGTAGGGAAAAAAATCTTCTCATTCCACGAATATTCGCCTGTTCCTGTGTCTGGTTCGGGCTAATATTCGTGTACATTCTTCGTCTTCATCTTTTTTTCTTCTATTTTTTTTAGAAGGGGCTAATATGAGGTTAACGCGGTATGCAGCAGCTTTGGCGCCGGGCTTTTAAAGGTCCATATGAGCAACTCTATTGGTCGCCGCAGGGGCCTCCTCTGCCATCAACCAATAAAGTGCTGCTGCTCTGAACACCCTCTGCCCGATAAAAGGCTGTCTACAATTTTCCACCCTTTGCGGAAGTACTTCAAGAGACCAGAGTAGTGCAGACAGATTCCCGGAGAAACAAAGGTGCAGAAATGCTTCTCTTATTCCACAAATCCATCTTGTCAGAGAACTCCAATGATCACTTGAAATTAAAATGTTTTAATATTCTGCTAGTGAAATTGGCAGAATTAAAATGTTTTAATATTCTGCTGACGAAATGGGCAAATTAAATGTTGCCAACAATACAAAGCTGTCACTTATGATTTATTTTCTGCTCTTTTGTGAAATGTTAAAAGAATTTATTCAAATTGTTTTATTGGGGCGTATATGATTATAGTTTAGCCAGGTATGTCTTTAGTTACTACAATAAATTAAAATGCAACAGAACAGACACAATGCAGAACTCTCTCCTCTGTAACACCAAATATATTAATCTGAAGAAACTTTATATATCCATTTACATGAAATCTTTTGGCTGGCCTTATAGTTGAGAAATGTCCCTCCATCATTATGTTTACTTGATTAACAGTATGAGGTGTTGGCAGTAGCATACCTAACGGGGGACGGTCCGCCCTGGGTGCCGCTCGTCAGGGGGGTGCCACGGGCTAGGGTGACCACATGTCCGGATCCCCGGCAGCCTCGTCACTTTTTTTTTTTTTTTTACACGGAGGAGAGAGGGGCGCCTAGCAACCGCTTGGCGCCCCTCCTTCGCGAGGCCTCTAACTCCGTCGAGGTGCCTGCATGTCATGCTGAGCGCTGAAATATGACTTCATATTTCGGCACTCAGCAGTGAAGCAGCGCAGCGCCAGAGCAGGAAGCACCGGCAGACCAGGAAGATGGAGGCGTCCTACCCCCACCGCAGGACTTCTGGATGGTAAGTCCAAAACCTTAAACTACAAAGGGGAAGTGGGGGTAGCTAGTGGGGAGGGAGGGAGGGTAGATAGTGGGGAGGGGGTAGAGGGGGTAGATAGTGAGGCGGGAGATGGGGTAGATAGTGAGGCGGGAGATGGGGTAGATAGTGAGGAAGGATGGGGGAGAGGGGATAGATAGTAAGGATGGAGGGGGTATATAGTGAGGAGGGAGGGGGTAGATAGTGAGGAGGGAGGGGTAGATGGTGAGGAGGGAGGGGGGGAGGTAATGATGAGGGGTATAATATCCCTTTTAATGCTTAGGTATCTAATTAGCATGTCGTCTGGTACTTGGCAAGTTTCCAGACACAATAAAGTGTTATGAAGTAACTGTGCCAATAAGGGCGCTAAACCCAAGATAAGGAGCACAAATATTTACGCTGTGGGGGGAACAAAAAAAAAAGCTTTAGAGTGTAGTACTAAGCCTTGGATATCAAGTGCTAACACCTAGACTTAGCCAAGGCTTAGTACTATGCTCCGAACATGTATATAGTGAGGAGGGAGGGGGGTAGATAGTGAGGAGGGAGGGTAGATAGTGAGAAGGGAGGGATGGTAGATAGTCAGGAGGTAGGGGGTATATAGTGAGGAGGGAGGGAGGGGGTAGAGAGTGAGGAGGGAGGGGGGTTGATAGTGAGGAGGGGTAGATAGTGAGGAGGGAGGGGGGTAGATAGTGAAGAGGGAGGGGGTAGATAGTGAGAAGGGAGGGGGTAGATAGTGAGAAGAGAGGGGGTAGATAGTGAGAAGGGAGGGAGAGGGGGTAGATGGTGAGAAGGGATAGGAAAGGGGGAAAGGTAGATAGTGAGAATGAGTGAGAGAATGAATGAATGTGTGGATGAATTGTCTGCATGAGGGAGATAATTAATGAGTTTGTGAGAAAGCATTAATGAAAGTGTAAATTTGTGTGAATGAGAGAGAAAAAAAGATTGTGTGAATTAATTATGTGAATGAAAGTGTGAATTAGTGAGTGACTGTTAAAGTGTTTGTGTGTATGATAGATGTATAATTGATTTGTGGAAAGGCAAAGATGGCACAAGCAGGATGTTTGAGCCTTGGGGACCAAGATGACACAGGCAGGGTGTTTATGGGACAAAGATGGCACAGGCCGGGCTGTTTGGGGACAAAGATGGTAAATCCTATGTGTGTAATGTGGGTGCTGGTCAGGTTCTATGTGGGCAGGTTCTATGTGGGCAGAGCTGGCTTTGGGTTGTGCAACCTATCATCTATGCCTGTAGTTTTATCTCTTGCTATGTTTCCATACATTATTATTGTATACCTGCAAATACGGGATTTGTATGTCTGATTCTATGCCTCCAGTGCTGAGTTCACATGTGAACAAAAATAATAACAATATATATAATATCACACTCCTATCATGCCAAGTCAGCTAGTACATGCTGGAATCTGGGTATGCCTGGGCATGATAGGAGTGTGATTGCTGTTAACAATCATATATATATATATATATATATATATATATATATATATATATATATATATATATATATTGTTTTTGCATTTTTTTGTCCTATTTTGCTGGTTACTTACTTTAAATAAAAGTGTGAGATTTTTTTTATGGTGGGGGTCATATTTGGTTTCGGACAGGTAAATGCTGGATTTTCGGTTTCAGTCCAGAATTTTCCTTTCGGTGCATCCCTAAGCCAGACTAAGCCAGACAATGAAGTGGTAGGCCTACACCACATCAATGTTTGGGATAGTATATAGTGACAGGAGTTATGCTGCACTATTATCAGTGTCTGGCTCAATGTATAGTGATAGGGATTACGCTGTACCACCGTCAATGTCTGCCTCAGTATATAGTGTTAGGTGTTATGCTGTACCCCCGTCAATGTCGGCCTCAGTATATAGTGAAAGGTGTTATAATGTACCCCCATCAATGTCTGCCTCAGTATATAGTAATAGGTGTAATGCTGTACCACCGTCAATGTCTGCCTCAGTATATAGTGGTAGGTGTTATGCTGTACCACCGTCAATGTCCGCCTCAGTATATAATGATAACAGTAATGCTGTACCACCTTCAATGTCCGCGCCAGTATGTAACGATAGAAGCTATGCAGTTTTAAAGTGTTTATGGGGGGGTGCCACATACAGGATCCGCCCCAGGTGCCAAATACTCTAGGTACACCCCTGGGTGCTGGACTTACTTGTCAGCAGTCACCTTCTCTTAGGCTTGAAAAGAACTGCGTACTAGATGGTTACTTTTACCAGGCTTATATATTTTGTCCTTGCTCACATTGGGTGCCTGTGTGACCACATAGGTAGCATGCCCAAAAGGCAAACCTGGTAATTAGTAAACATTAATAACACTAAAGTGCAAAAACAATAACTATCTTTCAAGATACCACATCCTCCTCATTCATTATTTTTTGGGTCCATTTTCTTTTCTGTAATTACATGATGCAAAAACTGGATGGGAGTTCACTTGATCTTAATAAAAATACTTACTTTATTTGTCAAGCATAAAAAAATAACAAATTGACATATATTAACAAAGTGGCTTTGAATATAGGACATGCTGACTGCCTCACGCGTTTCACGCTTACTTAGGTGCTTAATCACTGAGGCACTGAAACCTAGAACATTTACATATATAAATACCAAGAACCCTAATTACAAACCCCACCACTTTATATATACCCATGGTATATCTAATTTCTGGGAAAGGAAAATAATTACCTTCACTGCGCAACTGAATATGTTATATAATTAATTACATGTTCAATTGTCAAGCCTAGTATGTGAGTATGAAACATATCAGAGAACATGTATTTGATATAAAAATGAATAAGAAAAAGTCATCTTTAAATAAGCATTTCCAACTGTGCAGCAAAGGTAATGTACAATGTTTTTCTTATCAGGGTATAGAAAAAATCAAAAAGCCACAGCAAGAAGGTAACAGACACAACAGGTTGTGTGAAACAGAGGTTTACTGGATCTTCAGTTTGAAATCCAGGAAACCTAAAGGCATGAATTCGGAATAAATATCTCACTTTTTGATCTAATCAAACGCTATTTTACTTCATTTAAATGCTCATGTATCAAATTATGACATAACATATATAAATGGAATATTGTACGCATGCAAAAAAGAGTTTATGCTTGTTTTGTATGTAGAATGTTGAATAAGAATTTATTATGTGATAAGGTGCAGGGTGTGATTACTGACGGCATATACACCCCCCCTAGGTTTTGGAGGGTTTGGTATGATATGTAGCCCCAGGGGGAGTATGTGTTGTGCCACGTAACATTATGAGTATATATGGGTCCCTGGGGTGGAGCATACAGAGAGTAGGGTGGGCCGGTGCTCCACCCCGCAGTTTACATACACCTGGAGACTGGAGTATAAGAGAATCCAGGCTAGAAGTTCAGGCTGACTCCAAAGCACTGGTCAGCGGCAAGTGATTAGCTGCAGTGACTGCAATAAAGCCTTGACTGATTAACAGGCCTGGAAGCAGCAAGGCTGGCTATGCACTAAGGAGGCAATCTAAAAGGGTCAATTGCCCCCCCCCGCCGAATTTGGAATAAAGCTGTCTTTTTTTTGATGCGGAGGAGAGAGATAGGGGCGCCTAGCAACGGCTCGTCGCCCCTCATTTTGCTGTGCCGGGATTTCATGCTGAGCGCTGGAATATGATGTCTTATTCCGGCGCTCAGCAGTGAAGCAGCGGGCACCGCAGCAGAGCAGGAAGACAGAAGCCTCACGCGCCCGTCGCTGGACTTAAAGGTGAGAGAACTACAAAGGGGGGAGAGGGTAGATAGTGAGTAGGGAAAGGGGAGGGAGATGGGGTAGAAAGTGATAAGGGAAGGAGAGGGGGTAGATAGTGAGGGAGAGGGTAGTAAGAATATTGAAATAAGTAAAGAGTATGAATTCATGTGTGGATGCATTGTGTGAATGAGGGAGAGCATGAGTTAATATGTGGATGAATTGTCTGAATGAGGGAGAGCATGAGTTAATATGTGAATCAATTGTCTGAATGAGGGAGAGCATGAGTTAATATGTGGGTGAATTGTCTGAATGAGGGACAGCATGAGTTGTCTGAATGAGGGACAGTATAAGTTAATATGTGGATGAGTTGTCTGAATGAGGGAGAGCATGAGTTAATATGTGGATAAATTGAATGAGGGAGAGCATGAGTTAATATGTGGATTAATTGTCTGAATGAGGGAGAGCATGAGTTAATATGTGGATGAATTGTCTGAATGAGGGAGAGCATGAGTTAATGTGTGGATGAATTGTCTGAATGAAAGAGTGAATTAGTGAGTGACTGTAAAAATGTTTGTGTGTATCATGGATGTATAATTGTAGAAGGGCAAATATAGTACTAGCAGGATGTTTGAGCCTTGGGGACCAAGATGGCACAGGCAGGGTGTATTTGGGACAAATATGGCACAGGCCGGGCTGTCTGGGGACAAAGTTGACTTGTGCTGTGCCATTTGGGGACAAAGATGGCAAATCTTATGTGTGTTATCTGGGTGCTGGTCAGGTTCTATGTGGGCAATGTGGATGCCAGGGCTGACTTTGAGGTGTGCAACCTGTGATCTATGCCTGTAATTTAGGAGATTTTATATATAAGGTACCTTTAATGCCGTGTTTTTATGTGAATTCCAATTGATCTATACCTGCAAAGCTGAGTTTTTGTGTTATTCTGTAGACCCCTATCTGCTATGCTATGTTTCCATACATTATTTATGTAAACCTGCAAATACAGGGTTTGTATGTCTTATTCAGTTGATTAATACCTGCAATGCTGGTTCCATGTATGTATTTGATCTATACCTGCAATGCTACGTTTCATATAATATTATTGTATACCTGCAAATACAGGATTTGTATGTCTGATTCTGTTTATTTGATATATACCTTCAGTGCTGAGATCACAAGTGAATTTCAATTGATGCAAAGCTGGGTTTGTGTGTTAATGTGTTGATCTATACCTGCTATCAGCAGCAGGGTCTAGTAGTTATATATATATTTATATATATCAGCAGGGACTAATATTATATATATCGGCAACTGGGGCTAATATTTATTTATATCGGAAGCAGGGTCTAATATTAACGAAACTGCCAGTTCAGCTGTAATTTTGAAATCATGTTTTAATCATAGTCTTTACTTCAAAGAGATAAGTACTCATTATGTAGTTAAAAATGCATGTCTAACATGTATATGCGATGGGGCCATCGCATACATTAATAATAAAGAGAGGAGCTTGCTGGGGGCATTAATACAAATAGTGGTGGCAGGAGGCCATCATACAAGGGTGTGGGGGCACCACGATAATCTATACTAAAAGGGTGCTGGCTGGGGCATCAATACACAAGGGGCAAAAACACTAAGGGGGGGTTAAAAATCCATCCTGATGTAGATGTCTGTGACGTAGATTGTGTCTTGCTGTTTGTGTGTTTTTGGTTATCAGTGCAGCAGAGCCTGTCCTGGTGTGTGTGTGTGTGTATAGGTGTTGGTGTGGCAGAGCCTGTCCTGGTGTGTGTGTCTGGGTGTTGGTGTGACAGAGCCTGTGTTGGTGTGTGTGTTTGGTCATGTTTCCTGGCACTTAACTTACAACAGGAATTATTTAATTTATACTTATCCAGAGATAAAATGCCCTCCTGAAGTTGTAGTGACCTCAGGGGACAAAACGTTCAAGGCCCTGAAATCATTTAGTGGAAAAATTATTTATTGTGTTATAATATTTATTTCAAGGATTAGTCACACTCAATTGTGGCTTCAGGCTTCCCATGTTGATTGATCAAGTATTATGTTAGTCCAATAACAAAAGTATCATTCCATAGCACATTACTATTACATATCTATATATAGTTTTGTCAGTGGCATGATTTAATGGTGGAAATGATGAATGCCCCCTGCTAGTTTGACTGTGGTATCTTGTGTGCACCCCTAAATATTGTTTCTAGAGTCGCCAATATGTAGCATTAACATTATCCTTCACTGGGGCCTAGTCCTCTACTAAACTTTACATTAGGCACCATGCATTCCGGCGAGTAATGTTCTTCAGGAGTCAGCCAAACCTAAATTCATCCATGAGATTTCCAGATTTTGAAGCATGATTTGCTCCTCAGAACACATATCCACTGTTTCAGAGTCCAGTTGCAGTGTACATTACACAACTCCAGTTTACACTTGGCATTGGTATTGTGATTATCAACTTGTGTACAGCTGCTCGGTCATGGAAACCCATACAGCTCCATGAAGATCCCTATGAACAATGCTTGTGCTGATGATGCTTCCAGAGGCAGTTTGGAACTCTGTAGTGAGTGATGTTATGGAGGACATGCTTTAGCACTCAGTGGCCCATTCTGTGAGTGGCTGTTACTCTTAAATGCTTCCACTTCACAACTATAGCATTTACAGTGGACTGGGTCAGATCTATCTGCGCAGAAATTCCACGTACTGACTTGTGCCAAAGGCGGCATTCTATGAAGATGCCACATTTAAAGTTACTGAGCTCTTCAGTATGGCCCATTCTACTTCCAATGTTTGTCTATGGAGGTGGCCTATGTGCTTGATTTTATACACCTGTAATGGGTCTGACTAAAACACATAAGCCCCGTTAAAAGGAAGGTTATCCACACATTTTTGGTCATACAGTGTGCACCTGCCATTCCATAAAAAAATATACAAATATTTTTTTTCCTTAAAAAACATTTAATAATAAAATTATATAGACAGACCTAGTACCACAAATGGGTGGTCCTTGTTTAGGAGAGATTGTCCCTCTTTGGGACTCAATTCCCCTTGTCCCTCTTTTCTCTATTATTGTCCCTCTTTTCTATTTTTTTGAGTACATCACAGTTCAAAATGTGCTACCTATAAAGATTAAACTTGATGGACAGTTTTATTTCTCAACCATATCAACCTTTACTCAGTGAGGTAGTTACATGTTTAATAGCTCCGTTTCCATGCTGGCCATCTGTGTCCTCTTTTCTCTTCTGGCACAGTTTAGTCGTTTCTGCATATGTATCCTTCCTATAATAAATTTGTGTTTGTTCTGGTATGCTGTCTCTATTTAACTACCATCTCTCGAGTTTTATGTCACTGAGTGAAATATATATTTTTATGATACCAGCTTGATTGTTATCTAGGGTATCACCTTATGATCCGACTCATTTGTTGCTGCTATTGATGAAGAGGCACAACGTCTGCACTGTAAAAAGGTCATGGTTTGTTCCATATATACTCCCATACTCTCATAAGTGGATTATGAATGACATTTGAGAGGTCAGCCCCACTATGGCAAAGTAAAGCAGTAGTAATAGTAACTATATTGTAGTAATTAACCGACAAATATTATTAAATTATTCCTATTATACTGACTGTTTCTTGTATGTTTGATGTGGATTAATTTAAAATCAGCCACTGTACTAAATGATCGATTCTAGTAGACAATGACATAGCATATCTCTTGGGATACATTGTGTTTTCTGGACTTATCTATTCTTAGATGATCAGCGGAAGGGATCAGTAGTCCAGTCAATCAACTAAGAGAAGCAAGCAACTTGCTGTCACTGATTCTGCAGCGGTAAACACTTTTACAACAAAACAGTAGAGGAAATCTAATTACGGGCCTTTTCTCAAAATGTGCATTTTTTTGCCATCTAAAAGTTCTAACTTTGGAAGACCACATATCTGGTAATACAGAAGACAGCAAAGTAAAAAGATACTAATTTCCATACTAACAGCATTGCTATAAATATAGTCTCATTGGGAAAAATATTTACTGCAAAAGCAATGACAGGCAAACATAGAGGAACCTTGCGCAAGTTTGCCATTTTCCTTTTGCAAGCCCACTAGACTTGTGCACAGTCTCTCTCTCTCTCTCTACCTCTCTATCTCTCTCCCTCTCTCTTTCTCTCTCTCTCCCAGCAGAAGTAACTGGAGGTCCACAGAACCCTTGAGATTTTTATTTTACCTTTCCTCATCATTGCACCTATCTATTATAAGCTGTTATTTTGGTTAAGATTTACAAAGATACAGTATTATTAATACGTTTAGTTTTAGAGTGACCTGAGATTTTATTCAGTATAGATATGTCTAACATTGCAATGGTTAACAATAGTTTTTTTTTCTTTTTGCTGTCTGTAACTTTTTGCACCCTGTCTTTGATTGTTTCTTGGGCAGTTTGCATTTGCTAATACTTAATTTGTAGCACCTGTTAGATTTATTGGACTGGGAATGTTTGTATCCACTTTGAACCTTGATCGCGTTTTCTGTGAATGCTGTCAAAAATAGTAATTATAGCTTGTTTAAACTTGCCTGACCACAGAAAAGTAACGTTTTGTAATCACTGTCAACCATCCCAGAAAGTGTGACAGGAAGACGACACAGCTATAGCTGGCAAACAAATGAACGCAAATTTTTAGCTTTTTTTTCTACGCATGCATGAAATTTACGTTAAAACCGAGAAGTTTGTACGAATCCGAATGTACAAGTCTATAGTCCACCACCATCTTTAGATGAAGAAATACTTCCTTACTTTACATCTAAGATTCCGAACCTGTAATTTCCGACCATTATGTTTTGTCCTATAGTATTGATTTCAAATATACTTTTAGGTTGTACTGTAAATAACCCTTTTATGTATTTAAACGTGTCTGTTATGACCCCTCTACCTTAAATTTAAACCAACCAATACATAGTGAAATCCTATACTCTTTCCCTATAGACCATGCACCATTTTAGCAACCTTCTTAGGACTCACTCGAGGCGCCAATACTATACACAATTACATGACCCATGTTTTGTATATTTTTGTAAATCCCAAATTTGTATATTTTTGTATTTCATAATGATATTAAATTTGAAAGGATTTTGAAAATGTCAAAACAACTTGTTTTTATAATATTATTATTAATTATTTTTATTATATTAGAGGTGACAAGTATATAAGTAGTTCATTAATTAACCATCATAGATTCTTATTTTCTCCTTATAATTAGCACAGTGTGGTATGTTTGTGAAACTCCAATACAAGCTGCAGGGGATATATAAATCAAAGCTCAATATTTTCTATTATTCTGATTTATATATGAGTCTTATGAGTATAAAGGAGTTTTAACATAAACTCTTGAAATAAATCCAGATATAATAGAACAATTAGGATCTCAGTTGAACTGTTCCATCCATTAATATCTGTAGTAGAGACAAGTGATGTCAATTTGAGACATTATAAGGCATTTTCGGATACTGATGTGTTATAAGGGACATTAAAATGTACTGCAGTTCCAGAGCTGCAATGTATTGCCCCTTCTGCAGCCCATCTTTGATGAGAATCACCAATAGGAAAGCTCTCCCATTCAAATCAATGGGAACAATACATGGGGGTCTTCTTCAGTCCTTTGGTGAGTATACGAAGCACATGTGCTGTTAAGAGTGAGATGAGCCTAACAAAACAAAAGCTATAGAAGTACCGGTAGTTGGGTAGTCAAGGAAATGGGCAATCTGATAAAATGGATAAATTGTATAAACTGCAAAGAATGTTGACTAATTAGTCTAAATCTGAAAGGTCCTGAACCACAAAGATTGCCTGAATCAACAACATAACAATAGGCAGAGATATCTTAATCTGAGGACTGCTTATGCAGATTCCGAGAATAGATACCTTTCCCTATGGTGTAACCATAAGGTGGGTTTTTAATATATATATATATATATATATTGTATCTCAAGATTGCAAGCTTGCGAGCAGGGCTCTCTCCACCCAATGTATCGGTTTGTCTTAGTCTGTCAATCCTAATCTTGCCATACCCCTTGAATATATGTTTTGTAAGAAGCGCTGCGTACATTGTTGGCGCTATATAAATAAAAGATAATAAAATCTCTCTCTCTCTCTATATATAGATATATATATCAGCGCTACATTATATGATGCTGCTATATAAAACAATAAATACAAATTATATATATATATATATATATATATATATATATATATATATATATATATATATATATATATATATATAGCTTATTTTTTATATGTGGCCACTCCACTTTGGGTTTATTTTAGTGTACTGAACTGTAAAATGCAGAATGTGGGAAAAGGGAAGGCTTATAATAGATTGCCTGGAAATCATTTATTCTCTAAAAATAATAATCTAACATTTGTCACATTACAGAATGGACAATAATAAAAGCCTGTGTAAATATTTTTTCTGTTTGCACATTATTAGTATCTATTAGTTTAATATTGCATCTAAAACAAATCATTTTTTTGTTACAGTACTCTTTTTGGAAAATGAGATATCATTTGCTAATTTTCTTTTAACATGGACACTGGGTACATTCTTACCGATACTGACTCTATTTGAAATATCACAATTGTTTCCTTAGTAACCATCTTACCACATGTTTAGTTTCTTTTTATAGCTACTCTGTTCTTTTTTTCTTCATTTCATTATCAAACTTTGATTTAAACCATATTTATTATTTTAAATAGTAAATATAGGTTCACAACAATAATTAATCCTATATCGTAAAAAGCTGACCATCGAGTTCAACCATGAAAGTTTATCCACGCTTTTTTTTTTATTCTCCACATATCTCTTCATTAGTTTTTATTATTTTTTTCCTCTAGTTTTTTTCTAAGAATATCTCCTTGCAATAAAATTCAAAACCAAAGCCAATAATTGATTTGCCTCTTCCCTAAACCAGTAAATAATTGTGGGCACCCTAGTAATTTTTATATACCGTATTTGCTCGATTATAAGACGACCCTGATTATAAGACGACCCCCCAAAATCAAAATATTAATTTAGGAAAGAAACAAAAAGCCTGAATATAAGACTACCCTATAGGAAAAGTTTTACTAGTAAATATTAATTCATGTAAACTATTTTTTCATATTTAATAAAAGCTATGATTGAGAAAAATATATATTTTTTTTATTTCCTCTTATTTGCCAACCTGCCCCCCCCAGTTACGCACATCTGCCCCCAGGCTTGCCACTATGCCCCCAGAAATGCCTTATACCCCCCTATTTGCCACTCTGTCCCATGATGTGCCTTTTAACCCTCTATATGCCACCCTGCCTCCAGAAATTTCTTATACCCTCCTATATGCCACTGTGCCCCATGATATGCCTTTTAACCCCCTATATGCCCCTCTGCCCCATGATATGCCTTATACCCCTATATGCCACTCTGGCATATAGGGGGTTAAAAGGCATATCATGGGGCTGCGTGGCATATAGGGGGTTAAAATGCATTTCTGGAGGTATATATATATATATATATATATATATATATATATATATATTACTGCTCACAGAAATCACACTCCTATCAAGCCAAGGCAGCCAGTACATGATAGTAGTGGGATTACAGCCTCCCTATGCCATACTACCACCACCACCCCCCTTACACATCCATGCTATCACACACACACTCATTCACAAACATTTAAATACTCATTCATTCCATTAATCACACATACACACACACTCAAACCCCCCACCCCCTTACCTGAACTGCAGATCTCTCACTCGAAGACTTCTGCAGAGGCCCGGCTGTGCGAGCAACTTCTCTGGCCCCACCCCCAGAGGAAGGAGGGGGGAGGTAGAGTTATGTGAGGACGCTGCTAGCTTCCTGTTCTCCTGCTGCTAGACGCAGAGACGCTGCTCGCGACCAAAGCCCGGTAAGCAGCATGGCCCCAGCAGAAAGAGGTCTGATTAGAAGACGACGTCGATTATAAGACGAGGGGTATTTTTCAGAGCATTTGCACTGGAAAAAAACCTTGTCTTATAATCGAGCAAATACGGTAATTAATAAAATTATTATAAAATAATTGTAATATAGAGGTCATTTAACAATACACATTGCAGATCTGCACACACACAAACATATATACAGTATATATTTGGGATAGGCATAAGATGTGACCAATGTAACCAAGGTCGAAAAACCAAATAGTAGATGGGCTGAATGTTTCTTATCTGCTGTCTAATTCTATGTATGTATGTATATGGTTTGTAAAACGTCTGGCGGATATTTTATCCTTGTGACAAGAAACTCTGAATAGACTTTAGAGCTCATTTAAGGGCTGTAATGGGGCATACGATCATTTTAACAAGCTGAATGAATTGAAAATAGATTGCGTAAATGTAATGTCTGTCCATAAACGCTGCACTTATTGCTCCAGTGTTGCTACTATGCACAATCAGCGAAGAATTGGAAAGCACATTAACTTCAATGAACAATCTTAATGTTTTTGTAAATATTGGATTTACAGGAAAAGGTGATTATGGCCATATTGCATTAACCTGATGGCTTCAAAACTTGTCATACGTGTAAGGACACTTTACCTTTAAATGATACAACAGTCTGTGTCTTTTTATACGGCTAGTGCTTTCTTTAAAAAAAAAATGTACCTACAATTTAGAATCAAACATTCATAAATGAAGCACATTTGATATGATAAAGGAGACACTTTAAATGAAAATGTATGCACACTAAACTCAGACAAAACCTATTCTTGCAGATACTGCTGAAAGTAAAGATCTAATAATACCGTAATGTATCCTAATGTAACCAAGCCAGCAGTTAAACAAATTATCTCTTTGATGCCGAAACACACATTATACTTACGCGAAATATTAGTTACTTATTTCAGATCTATAGAAAGTGGTTCATTTGAATTAAACACACTGCATAACGCTTTGATCATAGATTGAAGTTGATATTGTGCATGACTAGCAGACTAATTTATTTTTATTTCATTTTATGAAGGAATACCTTACCAGAACACCATTTGCTCAACCATAATTGAGAAGATTAATTTAACAGCAATATAGGCCACCGAGGCAAAATAATGATCTATTAATAATGGAAACTCTATTACTATGGCCTGTGGGACACAATATCTTTAATAAAATGGCTTTGTACCATTGGGATCTACATATCTGGGAAACAAAATCTCTTTATAACACTTATTGCACTTGTTTTAAAGTATCTTGCATTTGCACACACTGTTGATTAATTAAAAATGTACTTATTTTAGATATAAAGCCTTGATCTTCTGATTAATGAAATACAAATATTACTTATGTACGGAAAACTAACATACTTATCATCCAGGATGACATTATCGGATGTAACATGTTTTCTCAAATAATTTAAGTTTATGTAAGCCCTTGCTTTTATACTCTGAATGCTTGTTATGGAAGAGTTTAGAGGTAAAGCTATAATAAAGCTGCCTAGACTAAATAAAATAGGCTTTCAAGTCCTAAGTCCTGATGATTTTAAGATTATTTTGATTTCATTACTTATTTTATAACACAAGCCACAGGGTACAGAAGCTACAATCGCTTGTTGTGTTTAATTAAATTGAGATTGAGGTGTCAGACATTTGCTGCTTTCTATTTATTTTCTTGTTGAATACATTTTTCTGTATTTTTACTTTGTTTTGCTGTAAAGACCAAACAGTCAGAAAACCTGTCCAGTCATAAAAGCTGATGCCCCAGTATGATAAAATGACATTGTTTACCAATTAAATGCCTAAGATATGCCTCATCTGAGATCTGCCTGTTTCCAGCTATGGCAAGCTGTTATATCAGAAGATCTGTCACAAAACTACCCACCAAGTTAAAGAGCATCTTAGAATCAGCTGCCATTAGTCATGGTTAGGATAACTTTTTCTGTGCTGATTTTTAATATTTTTAACTTTATCTTTGGACTGATCATCAATGGATCCAGCTAAAGAAAGAAAAGCTTAAAGATAAGGATGAGCTTCGCCTCCCTCCACTTCAGTGAGCTAAGAGATGGGGGTGGCATAGGCAGGGTACATGACATTTATCTGTTTTATTATTTTCATCACTTAACTCCCTCAATTACACATTCAAGTGATGGAGGGTGGAGGACAGCCACAAGTTGGCTCTGTGACTCTCTAATATGCTAATTGTACTGTAACTGCCCATCCCAGGGGGCATGGAGTGGTAACAGAGGTAGGCTCCATGACCCCTGAGGATATTTGATCAAATTGTAATGCCTAATTCCCACCAGGCTTGCATTAACTTGACTCTCCTGCTGTTGACTGTATGCAAGATAAGTACAGTTATTTTCATTATTGTATGCAATTCCAGAGGCTTCATCTCCAGAAGGATATTGACTCTTAAAAGAGTTAAGAGGAGGGTTACTAAAATGGTGAATTGTGTTTAGGACTCTGATCTCTGAGAGACGGGGAAGGTCTGCGCGATGGACGCAGACAACCCCCGCTGCTAGCCACGCCTCCTTCCAGCTGCAGTGTAAGTGTGTGGGATCTACACGCTGCCCCGGCTACATGGCAGGGAAGTCAGAAGTAGAGGACTGCATTGGGAGGCGGGCGCAAAAAAACTTGCGGGCGCAAAAAAGCAGTCCCGCGCAGGGCTCTGGCCGGGGAGTGTTAAATGGGGGGCATAAGGCATTTCTGGAGGGAGAGTGTTCTGTGAAATGCCTTTTAACCCCCGCAATGCCGCTCTGCCTCCATAAATGCCTTTTTAACCCTCTATACGCCACTCTGCCTCCTGAATGCCTTAAACCTCCCTATATGCCACTCTTCCCCATAATATGCCTTTTAACCCTCTAAATGCCAGAGTGGCATATAGGGTTATAAGGCATTTCTGGAGGCAGAGAGGCACATAGGGGGTCAAAAGGCATATCATGGGGCACAGTGGCATATAGGGTTAAAAGGCATATCATGGGGCACAGTGGCATTTAGAGGGTTAAAAGGCATATCATGGGGCACAGTGGCATATAGGGGGTATAAGGCATTTCTGGGGCAGATGTGCATAACAGGGGCAGGTTGGAAAATAGAAGGAAATAAAACCAAAATATTTTTCTGAATCATAGCTTTTATTAAAAAAAAATAGTTTAGATGAAAAGTTTTTACTGGTAAAACTTTTTTCCTATAGGGTCGTCTTATATTCAGGCTTTTTCTTTTTTTCCTAAATTAATATTCAGATTTGGGGGGGTCGTCTTATAATCGAGCAAATACGGTATATATATATATATATATATATATATATATATATATATATATATATATACATTATGTACAGTATATCACTGGCTAGGCTACTCATTTGACAGATGAGTGTAGATATTGTGGACTTTCTTGAGCAGTATAGCTTATTAATCATGTTTAATGCTGTGGTGTTAAAGGGTAAAAGAAAGTAACATGTAATATGTTTATACTAAACTCTTGGTGATTGCAGGAATGCACGATTCTCAGTATATTAAATCTTTAGCAGACACAGGAAAATCACTGAGGCTGAAAGCCAATCAACCAGCAGTGACTCATAGCTCCCGCACAGTCAATCAGAAGGTTTGGTGGATGATTTGCTATGATTCATTTTGGGACCAAGTCATACTTTGCCATTCCTATGTTTACCTTCTGAAGACCACCCCCTTTGCTATCAGTGATTCTCAACAGTTTTGGCTTCTTAAAGCAGCCAGTCATGAAGGCACTTCCATTGAAATTCATCGGATGACAAAATATACATGGGCTCGGGGGGTTCTCGCTAGACTCCTCTGAAAAGCTTGCACAAACAAATTCTGGAGCTAGATGGAGGTAAGTACCTGGCACTTGCTCATTGCAGGAGATACATTTAGTCAAACACTTCACCTGCAAGGCAAGGAGTTATGGAACAGGGAATCATCCAAAATGCACAGAGATTATTCTCATGAATTTCTATATGCATTAAAAAAGGTTAAGCACAGGGTCACACTCAGCTACCATATGCATTAAACTGCATAGGAATGGTGTACCTTTCTTATGAGTGCAAATGCAAGTAAGCAATAATAAATGTGCAAGTTGACTTCTTACTTGCATTATGTATATTTATTGCCGTTTTGAAGAGATTTTGCTGAAATTGGTAGCAAAAAATTGTAGAAAAGCGTTAGTAGATTTGAAAGTAATAATGAAATAAAGCTATGGGCAATAGTTATTGAAGTTTAAAAGAGTTCAAATAAGAGCTTGAAAATTATCAAATTCACAAAGTGAAAAAATTCAGTTAAGAAAACTGTTAGACTTGTTCGTACGAATTGCAAATGTAATGAAATTTGATGATTTTGTCAAGTCGTACAAATCTCTGAAAACAAGGCCAGACCCCCCCAACAAAATGGATAAAAACAAAGAAAAAAGTTCAGAATTGTCACTCCCATTCTATCACACTCCTTGAATGTCTTCATCTTCGTGGGCATGATCTCCCTGCAAACTTCTGCCAAAATGGTGAAGCTTCCAGTGATGTATGTCCTTTCCTCCGATTGGAGGGTCGACGTAGTGGACATAACCCGAAGCGCCGTCATTAAGCACTAAGATTACCTTGTGTAAACATCTGCCAAAATGGCGGCGCTTCTGGTGACGTCCTTTTCCCCAGATTGGAGGATTGGGGGTGAGGATGTCGCCGGAAGCTCCATCGTTTTGGCGGAAGTCCGTTAGGAGGTGATGTCAACAGAGATGAGGATGAAGGTAGAAGAGAGGAGGAAGGACAGGAGAAAGAAGAAGATGCAGAACAAGATGCCAGACACGAAAGCGGAGCTGTGAGACACAGAAGCAGAAGTGGTCGTACAGAAGGTAGGGAGACCTTCACAGACCATGAGAGAGTAAACAAGAAAAACAATGTGGAAAAGTGAGAGTCTGAAAGAGTATGGGAGAGTGAGTGAGAGAAATTTTGTTTTCTGAAAATAAAATTCTCTGGATCAAGCCCGGAGAGTTCCTAGGTATGGTTTTTAAGGTTGGTGTACACTTACCCCCTTTGTTTTACTCTTTTATGCAACTCAAAGCATAGTGTGAACATTTCTTTTACCATTTCTAGATAAGCATGATAGAAAACTATCCCATCCTGAAATGATCTAGAATTTTAGAAAATACTAGCTGCAGAATGCATAAAAGCAATGTTTAAAGTAGCAGATATAATATATTTGTATTATAGTTTAGGCAAAATACATTCACAAACAAGGGAGTCCATGTTATATTGGCTAAGGAATGAAATGATAACATGCCTTGGGGTCTTACTTGTACATTTCATCACTTCTGATTCAGAGCAGGGTCTTTTTTTTTTGGACATGTCTATGCTGGCATCTTTACTTTTTACATTGTCATACTATGCACAGTGGAGGACTTCTGCCAACATTTTACCACCATAAGCTTACTGAATCTGTGGCATTTGGGCTTAGAACAGATTGCCAGCCCAGGAGACAGATGCCCTTATCCTAAAATGAGGATCTCTGTGGGTAGAACATTCTGGCTGCCATGATTCCAATCCAAGGACTGTGTTTGCAAAAAATAGAAAAGGAATAAAAATAGTATACCTGCAGTTTTCATTTGCATGTCTCCACCTTGAAACTCTGAAATGCATTGAAAACTTTGCATGAATCTAAGACGATAAAAGATTTTGTTTTTACATCAGGACAAAATGTGCACACTAGATGGTCCCAATAGTTCTTATCGGCCATTAAATTCTATATTTTCAGAAAGTATGTTAAAGAGGCAGTCTACTGGCCCAAACAAACATGCCAATGATAAATACACATTAGTAAGGTATTCAAGGTGTGATTAAAAAAGAGAGCATACTTAACAATTGTTGGGGTAAATACAAAGTATGTATATCTGTAATTAATATGTGCTTGATTACGTTTGTGTGTATATATGTATGTATGATAGCTGCAAGCTACTTAGGGGGGAAGTAACAGGAAAGACAGCTGTAAGAAGATATCACACCTATACACTATGTAGAGAAGGAAGGAAATGCATCACCTGGAGACAGGCATGGGAAACATAGCAAGTCAATAACATCACACGGTGGGGTCTTGGGAACACAGGACAGGGACCTCATTTACACATCAATAGAGAAATCCCTTAAAAAGACATTGTAGAAACACACAAGGGGAGACTGGATTGGAGAGTCTCACCCTTGGCACATCACCCACACAGCATACACACTTAGCAGCAGATATTAGATAGATGGGATGGTTGTGAGTGGTATGAATGATTGTCGTCTGTATATCACTGTAACTCTGGTTTTGTCTTTGCTGTAACATTAATCTGGGTAGATTCTAATTAAAGCTCTCTCTCTGGTAAGAATCTTGGGTTGGCTGTTTTATTGTAATATCGGGTAGAAAACCTTAGTAGAACTAGACATATATATTATCTGGAAAAGGGGATACGGTTATATGTTAGTTCTTGGAGGAGGTAACAAGGGGTATTACATTTATCATTAATACACAACGCAGAGCGGATTATTCAATTGGTGGTATTGGTTTGAGAGAGGAGAAGTATATACAACATATTGGTGCCGTGACCCTTGGCCAGAAGAACTTTACAGAGTCTGCCTGGAGTGTGGTGAGTATAATTGTTATTATATTATATTGCTGTGATTTGTTCGTTTGATATGACATGCAACATGGAGGGTGCAAAAGTTACTTATTCTGAAAATGTTAAGAAATGGCTTCTGAATTATATTAAGAGACATGGTGGTCCTTATGAAATCCCACAGGACTGTAAACAGTCATGGGAGATGTTGCAGAAGTTTTTGGGAGAGACATTATTTGAAAAAAAGGTGTCAGAGAGTAAAAGAAAAGGTTGCATTGTGCAAGGACTACTCTCTTGTTGTTTAAGATTAGAAGAAATTGTGAAAGCAAAGGAAGATAAGTTGGCAGAGCTGAATGTTTCAATTAAAGTAAAATCTGAGAAGCATGATGAGATGTATAATGCGTTAAATAATAAGATTGTTGATCTTAGAGTGAAAACTGCTTTGGATTTTGCTGCCCGTTGGATAGCGGAGCAGTACAAATCAATGAAAGAGCAAAAAGAACTTTTGGAAGCAAACGTTCTAGGTTTAAACATTGAAGTTGAGAAGTGTAAGCTTTTTGCACAGAATGCTGCCGCTTTATGTGTAAGCAACCAGCAGACTTTGCAAGAAATTGAGGAATTGCGTAGTGCAAATGAGCGGCTAACTCAGAGGCTGAAGGATGCAGAGGGGGAGATTAGGACCCTGGCAGCCGGCAGTAAGAGGGAGGCTGATCGTGTGCATTGCACAGCTAATGGTAACAAGGTAAATGTACAGCTGTATAAAAGAAATGATGTTGTGGCTGCAGTTGAAATAGATGGGCAAGGTTTAGATGAGAAGCAAAATAATGCTAATCATAAAATAATCCGAAATCACAGCAAAATCATTGCAAAGCCTGTGTCTGTATTAAGCCCCTCGCTTCAGAGACAGTTGTATCAGAGCAGGCTACAACATAAATTTCAGGGACCCACAGGTAAAAGGGAAGCCTTTAAATGTTTTGCTTGTGGTAAAGTAGGACATTTTGCCAGATATTGCCAATCTCACTCTGCTAAAGAACACCATGTTCAGGAAAGACCCATGGTTGATAGTTGGAGGCAGGGAGATAAGAGTTGTTTTAATTACACTAGGTGGGGATCTCAGGGAAGAGGTAATGATGTTAGGAAAGATTATATCAAGCCTTGGATTCCCTACCATGTTATTAAGGCACAGAAAGAAAGAGTTGAAAAACAGAATAAAACTAGTGTGGTCTTCTAGATTTGTTTTCATTTGTTGTTGTAACATATGATGCTAATCTATTTGTTTTAAAGTATTTGTTTTTCAGAAAAAGAAGAGATGATACTAAATGAAAAAAACAAAATAAATAAAGGAAGAAAGGAAACAAACCTGTGAGAAGATCGGGACATTAACATGTGTGATTTCTTTCAGGAAATTTATATAAGAGGGAGGAAAGACGTCCAGAAGAAAAAGGAGAAATCAGAGTAACTTTAAGAGTAAAGGGGCAATCGCCAGAAGTTACATTTAAGGATAAGCATACCGTGGTTGGGGCTATAGGGGGATGGATAGTGGTACAGTGTAATATTTCAATGCCTAAGTCTAACCTTCCCTCTGAATTTGCAGTTTGGAGCTATCCAGGAGGGAGTGATATGCATAAGAGTACCAGTACATTTTGGGCCAATACCACAAAGGAAGTGAGAATAAAGATGCTGCTGGAAAGAAATTTTACATTAATCCAGGATGGTTCTGTGACATGCAACCCAAATCACAGTGGACTGCATACTATAGTAGACTCAGCAATTAAAGTACAACTTACTAACTCACAGGACTGCCCAACAACCACCCCCTGGCCAGAGCATGGATTATTCATACAACCAACACAAACGGTCGCTTATACAGATGTGTCTTATGTAACATTACCTTTATTGTTAAATTTTTCTTCATTTAATATACCAGAGAGCTGCCCAGAAATGTTGAAAGAATGGTTTAAAAAGGTGTTTCAAGCACATCTATTCTGGGATGCTACACAAGGGCTTCGTTTTAGAGAGAGAGAAAAAAGGGATCTGGGTACTGATATAATATCAGGATTCAGTTTGGGGACCTCAATTTGGAATAGAGAAGACATAGAGGATCTAAACTCACGAGAACAAAAATTTGTAGATGGGTTGCAACAAATTTTACTTAAAGAGGGACGTGTGGAATTTAACACTCTAGCCGAAACTGATCTATCAATACAGAACATTCACACAGTTGCTGCAGATTTGCAATGGATTAATATATCTGTAAATGCTCTGAGAGAATCAGTTGAGAATAATGATGTGTCCAAGGCTATGGTATGTGGTATAGTCGGAAATCTACTAGTTGAACACCTAAATTTAGGCCTCCAAGAAATAAAACAAGGGGAATGGCCCAGAATTGTGAATTCTACCCTAGTTTTTGATCTGGTTAGGGAATTTGGCATAGATTGCCAGAATGTAGTCCTTTCCAAAATTAAAAGTCTACAGAGTTGGTGCAATAAGTGTAAAGTAGGGAAAAAGGTAATTCCATTACTAATCGACATTCCAGTTTGGACAGAACAGCCTGTACCTGTTTATAAGATGACTATGCTGGGTGAGTTAGACGTGGCTAATGGCACTAATGTTTTAAAACAACTCCTGCCACAAACCCGCTTGGTGGTAAAAGAAAACCAGTTATGGAAGATTATTAACCCCAGTTGCTGTGACAGACGTAAAAATGCTTGGCTTTGTTCCTGTGTACTAGAACCCCTAGTCCGGTCAGATGGATGCATAATGGAGAGCTCAGGGAGCTGCCCAGTTCACCTTCACAGAACTGTAAATGGATGGAAAGGGTGGCACATGGGCAGGGCCCTACGATCTGTGCACTGGGTGTATCTAAAATTCTCTGGCAACAAACTGTACCTTGTAATGTACCTGCTACAGGATGGTGTGTTAATCTCACCTATGGCTCCATGAAAGTGGGTAAGGAGGTCATAAGAGCTAACATTCAACTCACACAGGTATCTGTGAACATGGTACAGGAGGAGCTGGGAAATTGGAATAAGATGATCCCCTCACTATTTAAAACAATCCTGCCACTTAACATAGATTTGGATACATTATTTAAAAGAAATAATAGAAGGGTTGTGCAATTACAGGATCTGGTGAAAGAAAATTTAGCCAGCACTAAAGAAATTACACACAGCTTTCAAGAGCCCTGGTGGAGCATCCCCTACAATGTATACACACACCCAGGATTAAGAACTGCTTCTGTAATATTTGTATTCCTGCAATTTGTATTGCTTATTCATCCTGTATTCCTTATTCATCCTATATTGCTTCTGGAGGAAAGAACTGAAAAAAACACACACCAAGCAGGAACGAGTAGAGCTAGCATCAATTGTAGGGATATAAAATACCAGTATATTGGTTCTTGTAATACTGTTTGGGTTTGAGTTGGTATATGTCTTTATGAATAAGTTCCTATATGGATCTTATTCAAGTGGGGGAGTGTTGGGGTAAATACAAAGTATGTATATCTGTAATTAATATGTGCTTGATTAAGTTTATGTGTGTATATATATGTATGTATGATAGCTGCAAGCTACTTAGGGGGGAAGTAACAGGAAAGACAGCTGTAAGAAGATATCACACCTATACACTATGTAGAGAAGGAAGGAAATGCATCACCTGGAGACAGGCATGGGAAACATAGCAAGTCAATAACATCACATGGTGGGGTCTTGGGAACACAGGACAGGGACCTCATTTACACATCAATAGAGAAATCCCTTAAAAAGACATTGTAGAAACACACAAGGGGAGACTGGATTGGAGAGTCTCACCCTTGGCACATCACCCACACAGCATACACACTTAGCAGCAGATATTAGATAGATGGGATGGTTGTGAGTGGTATGAATGATTGTCGTCTGTATATCACTGTAACTCTGGTTTTGTCTTTGCTGTAACATTAATCTGGGTAGATTCTAATTAAAGCTCTCTCTCTGGTAAGAATCTTGGGTTGGCTGTTTTATTGTAATATCGGGTAGAAAACCTTAGTAGAACTAGACATATATATTATCTGGAAAAGGGGATACGGTTATATGTTAGTTCTTGGAGGAGGTAACAAGGGGTATTACATTTATCATTAATACACAACGCAGAGCGGATTATTCTCCACGCATATCAATTGGTGGTATTGGTTTGAGAGAGGAGAAGTATATACAACAACAATAGGTAAGGAATACAAAACATATACACCTACAGTCTTTTTTTGCACGTCTTCACCTTGAAACTATGAAATACGTAGGAAACATTGCATTTTTCTGACAGGACCTTTTCTCCTTTTCAACATTCCCACATTTGAACAAAGATTCTTTTTGCTTGATTTATCCTAGAAATCTAAAGTATTTTCTATCCTTTAGATATATATATATATATATATATATATATATCTAAAGGATAGAAAATAGAAATAGAAATATATATCAAGTGGCAAGCAAGCACAATAAGATTGTGAAAAGGTATGAATTCCCCTGAATAGGAGAACGGGAGAGCATTTATCGTTTACTCTTCATTTCATTTAGAAAAGAATGAAGGAAATGTCTGCTCTTTTCCTAAAAGATTCTTAGGTGAGGTAAAATGTATTAGTAATATTTCAAATAAATAGGTGTACTTGCTGTGTGACAATATGTGTCCTTCTTGACATTAAATTGCATTTTCCGGTTCAAATTATACCAAAACATGTCTGCAATAACAGATCATATTTATAGAAATTTACTGAAATTTCTGTATTTAAGCTGCAGCTGGGGAACTAGTAGGTAGTATACACGTATTGTTAAATTTAATAATAATCATAAAATAATTACATTCACCGAAGAACAGATGGGAATTTACCACTCGCACAGAAAAATTGAATGTGTGGCAATTTCATAATTGTGAGGCACTGGTCCAATGGGAAGTATGGCTCAAATCCAGGGGAAAATAATGTAAAAATAACAAATCACAACAAAGCCAACATGCTGTTTATCTAATAACACTCGTAGTGACAATTTTAGAAAAAGAATACCAAATACATACATAAGTGAAGAGTGTACAGAGAGTGAAGAGAACAACAATCCAATTGCTAAATGGGAAAGGATATTCGTATAGGGGAATGCAAACAGTGAAAATATGTACAATAAGATGGAGAATGCTTTATTTTTTTTAGCATATTGCTTACAAATTCCCCTCTGCCCACACATTTGATAAGATGCCTTACTACTATTAAAAAGGTCACATTGTTTGGGGTCTTGTTTGAAGAAGTGAATCGGCTCTGCTTTAAGAATGGGAACCAGCCAAAGGGGCATTTGCCTTCTGCTAGCCTTTGTTTGTTAGTTTGTACTATTTGATACATTTTATGTGGAAATTATATATGATTCCCAGTCTTTGGGTATTGACTCAAGATCATTACTAGTTTTTGGAAGAAACCCTATTTTTATGGCACAAATAACAAAGCAATATTTGCAATGCGAAAAGATGAAGAAAAAAAAAAGGAAGGGGACTTTTTTGGCAAGTTTAACAGTATCTCTCCATGCATTTGAACATATGCCTTCAAAAATTAAACAGTGGGCTTTCTGGCAAAGCCATCTGGTTTTGAGTTGATTAAATAAGGCATGCGGAGGAAAGAAGCTGTTGACTTGCTGACTGAGTATACCTACAGCTGGCTAAATAGAAAAGTGAATGAAACTGGGACTGGTCTGACCATGAACAGGCCGCCTAAGTTGTGAGAATCTCTTGAGCTGAGAAAATCAGATGTCATATGAGATGGATTCTGCCTGAAAGTTTAGAGGAGAATAATAAAGAAGGGTAAATGTCCTCTGCATTAGAAAACCAATAGCCATGCTTATATTTACATTAAGAAGATCTATATGTATGAATAGATATGTACATAATTACGTAAGAAAATCCCTGACCATAATAATATCAGTCTTCTAAAATACTCATCATGTCATATTCAAACATCAAATATTCACATTTCAACTGGATTGCTATGAGTTCATATGCTGTATCTATAGAGATAAACCATTGTTTATTCTAATACGTTTCCATATGTATTTTGCACTTATATTTCTGAGGCTCATTGTGATTGTGTGGAAACGGTTACTGTTTTTTCAGCTGTCACATTGGCTTTGACTTCAGGGAATCAATTGTTTCCACTTGCAACAATGTCAGTTCTGAGTCAAAACCTATATAACTCCATTCCGGTTTGCATACAGGAGTGAATGGAACCAGAAAAGGTTCAATATGGTTCTAGTACAACTGGGCAGCGATGGGCTTAGCAGTTCCAGCTCTTCTATTTTTAGAAATTAAAATTTAGATTTGCTGCAAAATCAGTATTTTACACGACGAGAACTGACTTGTTTGCTTTAGGGAATACTACAAATAATGTACCTTCAGAAAAAGTACCTCCAGTAGGATTTCCTTTGGCAGCATCAAAAAATGATATTTGGTAATTATAAGGTCATTTTGGTCTATGAAGTTCTCCATGACTCTGCATCCCATGTTTCTGCCCTTATCATCAAATAGTATTCCTTTGGCCTTTATTCTACTCCTCAACCTCCCACTGGCACTTACAAGACTTTATGGACCACATGTCCTTGGGTTCCTCCTTCTCACCTTTTGATCAGATCCTCAAACTCTTATCTATGAAACTTAATACTCAATTAACCCTATGGTAAATTTGTTTTGGTATCATCACTACATTGCCAAACAGATACTGGCACATTGTCTTAGCCACCTTCAGCTAGACATCAGGCATCCTAACCTCTTTAGTGTGCTCTGGGATCATACTAACCCACATAAAAAGACACATGTTAGATGACCAATCCTGGGCGCATGCAGAATTTATGATGTGTTATTATTAGTAGTATTATGAATGAATACTGTTTTGTAAGAGGTATAGACCCAATCTTATTTTCAAAAGTATGCCATAATACAGTTTCGTTATTGATTACAAATTTTTAATACCTTGCTTAACTATACATCTGTGAAATCTGTATTTTCTAAAATATAGCACAGTTACATATTACTAAAAACAGTATTTTATGTATTGCGTATGACATGCCTCTAACATCTGTAAACATTACGTTTTTATTGTTTGGTTGTTTGCTGTGTATCTGATATTATTTATTTAAATCTCTGTCTATAACAAACATTGATCTGTGGCTAATTAAGGATCTTGAATATGATTTAATCAAGTGTATGAAATAGTTTAAAAAAATAATAATACATAGAAAAAAGGAAAACACAAAATAAGTATACCACATGGTCTCATTTCCCTTTGGAAATCTCCTTGAGCCAGCAGGAAAGCTGACTGGAGGTGAGGTGGTTGCAGGTAGCAGGTCAAGTTCAAGGTCAAGGCAGTTCCTTAGCAAGTTTCCCCATGACATGGAGAAAACTTAATCCTGGAAAATGGAGGAAAGTGGATGGCAAAATCACCACAGATCATAATGTGTCTCCAATGAGTTTCATCCTGCTTCACTGATTATGAGAGCAACTTGTGGCATCCAAGTTCCTCCAAAGTTATGCAATTTATGAATAAGTAAGATGCTATTCAATTGTTATTTTATTTTAGATAATTAAAGGATAACTCGGCCGTTAGTGAATAATTCCTTAAAGATGTGTATTAAAGAATGGCCACAATAGTACAAGTGCTAACTTTGGTGCGTAGGTGCTTAGCAGCTGGTCAAGTTATAGCATATACTGATATTGCATTAGATCATATTTGACAGAGACATTATCATAATATTCATAAGAACATTCAGAGACAACCTAAAATCTATTTTTAAGAACAATTCCTTGAAGAGAAAATGTATGTGCATTGAGATTCCTTTCAGTGCTCACTACATCTTTATTTGACAGGACTGCTATCATTACCTGAAGACAAATTTATATTCTAGAAAGAACTGTGTGTATTATTTTTCCAAAAATAGTTACTAGGTGACTCAGATGTGCTGAATTTTCTGGAATTAAAACTCATAAATGTGCCCTTGTTCTTTTCATGCTGCCACAAATCAAACTCTGGACAGACAGATATATAAACCTCCAAGTGGTTATTTTAAGAATTATAACATTTATGAAGATGTTTAGAGTTTATTAACTTTTCATCCATTTTAACTTAAAATGTATTAATTAAAAGAAAATATTTTGATCCAGTAGTCATAACATATTTTCTTTCATCTCCTGGAACGTAACAATCTGTGGTTTTCATATAAGCCACTATTGTGACAAGAATCATGCTACAAACCCTGGAAAGTGTTCTAGAATCTAGAGGGAAGACTCAACCATTCCCCAAACATTACTAAAAAGCACTTTGCACTACTAATCTGTATACTTTTCTTTCAAAATGATCAATGCAAAAAATAACTAAAACAAACAAAGCAGAAAACTGCCACAACCCATTTCGTTGTGCGGATTACATATGTCATTTGAATTGGCATTAGGTTGAATATGCTGATGCTTTTGGTTTTAGTAGAGGATGAAGCTAATCTGGAGCAGTCAGGACCTACATCACCCAGAGCTATGTTAGCATTTATAGTTTCTAGGAAGTCATCTCCTTCAACAGTGCTTATATCCACAGGAGTAGGTGGATGGTGGTAGAGATCAGGACATTTAGGCATTGAGAATGACAACCCAAAAACGGGGGAGAAAACGGGAGTAAAGATACCCTTAATACCTTATATAAGATCCAAGCAAAACACTTATTACCAGGGCCATCATTCCAATTCCATTGAGCCATGTATCCAGTTAAATAATGTTTCATTCTCTTTTTGAGCAACTCTAGTCTGATCATGTGGGCATCAGGGGGCCCTGCATATAATTGTAGTAGAATACAGTAGTATATAGAAAGAGCTAGAATATACTAAAATACCCTCAATCATTTGCTGACAATTGTAGCCAGAGTGGTGATTGTGAAACAATCAATAAACAATTGCTTATTTCAAGGTCAAAGGGAATACAATCCCCCTGATCCAATTTACCACTTCAGAAAAGGAACTACAGTACACAAACATAACTTGTATTAGCTCAGTTTAGGAGAGTAGAGGAACATTCAGTTAATTGCTACGCTAATTGCTCTATTTCCACCCGTTTTCATCATTGTTCTTAATACACAATCCCCAATACAACATACAAGCTGCATTAAAGCTGTTCCAGAAAAGGTATCATACTTTCACCTTATAAACTTTATCTGCTTTCCTTCATCATTATTCTGTTTATTATAACTGTTAATTATCCAGTGATATAACCAACTGTGCCTATAATAATTCACAGATGCAACTTAATTATAACTCTTATCATCTTCATCATATAACCTGGAACATGCTACAACCATGAAAAAAACTACATTTACAGCAAGAATAGTAACAAAAATATATGTTTTTTAAAGCATGCAGAGTAACAAGTAGTTACAGTGGTACTTGGACCAGTGATTCATGTAGTTTGGCAACTGTTGTGCACTTTTGTCATTCTAAACATTTCTAATCCATCGTTTACTACTCCAAACCCACTGGTTGAGGACACCTGGGAAGCTCTGGAGTTAGATTGAGCTCACCCTATGATCTATGTGAAGCGTAGTGTGTAACAAAACTCAAATCAATGGGTATGTGATAAGGAAGAGAACAATATCTAAATTGATCTCTAGCAATCATCAATAAATCAATATATACGGTATATATCTAACTATCCATCCATGACTATCTCTGTCACGTATATATTCACTTTACAATATATATAATTTATCTCTGTATCATCTATCCTTTTGGAGTGCATTGTCATCTTCAACAAATCATACTTTGCACCTTCTGCCATAAATTGTAACTACCATAATGCTGATTACAATGGGAGCTGTAGCTGTAGGGTACCAGAGGTTACCTATTCCTGCAGCAATGCACTCACCCACCAGGCACACATCTATTTATTTACAAACAAGGCTAGACAGATGGCTATTGAAAGTCTACACATCCTTGGGGCTGCCCCAAAACCAACCTGTAGTGTCATTACCTCGGGGTTAGCAGCCCTTGCACCAGGGCACTTCACAATGGTGTTTATCCCTGAGGTTCTCTTGACCCCGACGGGTTCTTTGTCACATCTTGCAGGACTGTATCCGACTTGCAGGATTAACGATCTGGAACTCAGCACGGTTTTTGATGCAGTAGTCAGCCAGTTATTTCCATCTTTTCTAACCCATCAAATACAATGAAAGCACATTGTGGTGCAATCCAGTCGTGTAACTCCCAGGGTTACAGGTGTATAGAGCAGGTAATTGCAGCTTAGTGAGTAGTGGCAGCAGGAGCAGCGGCACAGTGGCAAAAACGCAAAATCTGGAGCTCAACTGAATCAGGATGAGCGCTAGCTGAGCTCTACATTAACAACGGAGCAGGCGCCAACTGGCCACTAGAGGGCGCTGGTGTAGCGTGTTATCCAAAGGTACCCAGGCAGCGTTAGAAGGACAAAGTGTCAGCGGGAGTCCAGGCAGGACACTGGAGGTGGCCAAGTCTGTGATCCGTGTCCTTGATCGTCCCTTGAACCGCTTGCAAATGACAACTGGCATCATCACACATTTTCAGACGAAAACGTTAGACAATGAGGTCATTTACTGGCTGCCAAATGTTTCAGACCTTTTGCAAATAGAATATTTCCTTGCATCGGCATTGGTTGTTGAGAAGTATTTTTCAGGAACTAGTATACTTAGACAGCTCTTTTATAAACAGATATTTTTGGCGAATGTAATGACTAATACAACTGATATTTTTAGGATTTCCTGCCAGGATTATTTATTTTTGTTATCGTTCATAAAAAAATAAATATTCAGTATTTTCAGTATCAGAGATTTTATACAAATATTAAGTGATACCAGATTTAACATAGAATGGTTGCTAGTGGAATTATTGACCACCTTTTTTTCACCCATTGATTTAATTGTTCAGAGAGGTGATCCAGCATCCCTGTATAGCATCCATGTGTTTTAGCCTGGCACAAAACACATTGGCCATGAAAGATATACTCCTGCCAAATCCATTTTGGCCAGCTGAAATCCATATGGTTTTATTCTGGGAGCTTATTACTATACAAATGTGTGCAAAGAAGGTTGTGTTTGCAAGTGTAAATTTTAACTAGTTGCTTATTTACATTGTGTAAAAAACAGTATTCTTAAAATTTTAATAAATTAGCCGCTCATGGCATTCATTTTTATGCAGGATGGGCACCTTTGGAAGAGAAACTGAGTTATCCAGTCCTCAGGTTTTAGTAAATCTTATGTTAAATCTTAGGGAGCCCAGCTCTCAGTAAAGATTCAGAAGCAAATACATTCATACATTAATATTATCATCTGCAGTTTTTTGGGGGTTTTTCTTTTCCAAATAACTCACTTTTGTATAGTTAATATTACTGCTAAAGTTTGGTTTTCCAAATATGCACCAAAATGATTATTAATTATGCGTAAGAATTAAAGTGCCCTTAAACTTTCTGTGCATGTGAGAGTGATTTTGTTGGTCTTCTAGTCCTCTCCTCTTATCATGAGCCAGCACATTAGCAGAACACCGACCAACATGGCATTTTGCTCTTCTGCTTGTCACTTACCTGATCCATGGCTGCAGTTGCAGTACCCTTCATTTATATGCATCAATGGGGGTTTAATCACTAAAGTTAGTGTTGTCAGTTGTGTTGAATTATCAACTTGTTATTCATTTTGAAGGGCCAACTCTGAAAGTTTAATTAGCAAAAATGCCTACAAATACATCCCTTGTCTCTCCCCAGTCTTAAGTTTAGCTGTTTGTTTCTAGTTGAAACAAGGTTTGTGTAACTGTTGAGGCAAGGGGCTTATTAAAGACATGGACCCAAAGCTCTGGCAACATCAGCTGTTATGTTATTACAGCCATTAAGAAACACAAAAACCTGAGCTGGAATGTGGTGCAGGGACCAATGAATACATTACCTGCAGTTACTGAGAGCTCAAGCTTCCGTGTAATTTCCACATAGAAGATGTGTTCAGCCCATCACATCTTGCACATGATGTACTCCACAGTCAGTTCCAGTACTGGCTTGGCGAACACCAAAGTACCATTGACCCACTTGAGACCCTTGTGCGCATGTATGGAAATCACTCTTACTGATTTCAGTGGGTGCACTTTCCTGACCTTGTTGGGTTGGTTGAAGTGGCAGGATGTGTGTAGAGAAGGGCAGCTAATGATGGTTAGTAGCATCTTCTCCATAAGGTATTATTTAGGGAGGGACTACACTATCCCTTTAATTTCCTCATTTGTCTCTTGCTTATTGTGACCTTACCTTTACATTTCTTTCAGGTTCCACATCGGTCTCTTGCTCTCCTGTGTTATTTCATGTGAATGTCTCAGTAAATATATATACGCAAACGTGTGGCAAGATGGGAAATCATATTATTATGTGACTACACGAAGAACAGTTCCCTGTTTTTATCTTTATGTGGCAGATATATGAGGTTTTCCCTACTACGAGGGCAGATTTCTTGTGTTTATGTTCTTGGTCACCAGATGGCAAGTTAATTCTCCAATACAAAATGCAGAATTGAAGCCAGCCCAGCTAACAAACATCCTACAGCAATTACTAAATCCAAGAAGAAAAACTATACAGCAGAGCAAGAAAACAACCAACCTATTTCACAAATGTGACTTCTTTAAAAAATTATAATTAATTAAAGCTTATGGAACTGATTGTGGGTGCCCTATGAGACACGTTACTATTGTTTACAAGACTTTTCTGCTATACTAAACACCAAAGTAGAGCCCTGCACGGGACGGCTTTTTTAATCCCGCCCGCTCCCGCTGATTTTTTGCCCGCCCGCTCCCGCCACATTTATGGCCAATCACGCCCGCTCCTGCCACATTTGTGGCCAATCACGCCCACCTCCTTACCTGAACTGCAGAGTTCCCGCGCAGTCCCGCAAGGCTGCCTTCTCGCTGCTCCCTTACAGTGTCTCTTCTCTTGCTCCGCCCAGGAACAAGGCGGAGTCACGGGAAGTGACCTCACATCACGTGACTCCGTTTTGTTCCTGGGCCGCCCGCGCCTTCCAATGCAGTCCTCTATACCAAAGCATACTTGATAACTTTGCTGTCCCACAATGCAAGGCTGTGGGTTCTGCCAACCATCTGACATGTGATACCCCCTTTTGGTATTAATAACCAGAATAAAACATTCTTGACAATGTCTAGTGGACTCTAGATATAAAGCAGAATAACCAAGGTTGGAATGAGCAAGCAGCATTAAATTGCTGAGTGGGTTACAAGTTACAGTCAGGGTTGACAAGGCCAGTTTAATAGATGGAGATCTATCAAAATCTTACAATAGAAATTCACAGAGAAGCAGCATGAGCTAATTTACATTGGTCTGTAATGCTTTATTCCTAAATGTAAGTTACCCATTAGAGTTAGAAAAGAGGCAGAATAAAAGTCATCTACCAGATGTATTCTGTAACATTTAACCTTTATATACCGTATATATATATATATATATATATATATATATATAGGGGTAGTGGAATTATTAAACACTCTTCTACAGACACCAGACAAGCCAGAAAGCTTGTTTTTCCCTCAAAAATCTCATGGTGCTGCCACAAGCACAAGGGGTTCTGGGTAGGTGCATGCAAATAAGGTTAACAATAATCACCTTTTGCCTCTATATCCATTTCATACATGGATCCCTTGAAGGTAATTGCCTGCTGTACAAGACAGCCTTTAGACAAAACTCGAGAAGAGGTGCAATAGCCAGATCACCACTCATGGACAGCTGTTTGTCCTTAATGGGACTCGTCAGCATGAGGTTGTGATACTGGCTTTATACTTGAGGCTTGGGGTAGCACGAGAAATACCATCACAAAAGTTATGGTGGGTAAAGGTGATGGAAAACCCTTCCACTTAAAATGAAGGGGGTAGTGGAAGCATTATTAAACACTCATCTACAAACACCAGACACGCCTCTTTCTCTCTCTCTCTCTCTCTCTCTATCTCTATATATATATATTCAGATCAAGTGACCTAGGTCCTGATCAAGATGGAAAAGTAAGGGGCAGGTATTACGGAAAGTAACCTGTTTCAATGGCATCCTATAAAATTGCCTGAACTGCGAGGTAGGCATACTAGGCTTGTTGTGCTGAGTAGGCAGACTCAACTTCTGGAAGATGATCACTTTCTGTCAGCTAAAAAGATCAGCCAATATAAAACTCGTTTTGTAGTCACCTGCTGTGGTCAGTAGGATCGAAAGCTGCTTTCAATCAGAACATTTTGATTGTAAGGAAACGGTAATGAAAAGGCATGGTAGTCACAGGAACAGAGATGCTCTGTAGAAGCTTGGATCCGTGTGTATGAAAGTCAGTGTGCTTGTCATGATGTCTCTGAATGTATGTGATTATGCTTGCAGTTGTACATTCTGTTAAATCTACAATGCTTTATGTCACACTTTAGTAACTAAATTAAGCATTAGAAAAAGTATTCTTGGCACTGATTACTTTTGGTATATTTACATATATTCACATTGTGGCTTTGTCCCTCATCAGAGAAGGGGTGGCAAAGGGGGGGGAATAATTTGAGCCATTGTTTCCCCAGTGTCTTTTAGCAATTCTGCACGTAACCACCAGGATGTCTAAACAAAAGAAGACTTTAGGTTAATTTTCCACAATGATTGAATCTTTTTCCTGAACTGTTTGGTTCTTTATAGTTATCTTTCTTTAAAAGGGGTTTGAAAAGCAGGGATATGTTGGGTTGGCCTGGGGGACAGAAGTGTAATTGCCCCCAGACTGGTGCAAATTCTTTAAACATGGCCTATCAGGTACTGGGGACAGGGGCTCAATGGGGCACGTAACACAAACTTAGCACAATCTGTAAATAGTATGCATCAGTATTAGTAGTAGTATCACAGGCTCCAGGTAAGAGCGAGTGAGTGTCTGTGTGTATACATACACCACTCTGCTTTACGTGCTAGTCCTCCGCTGTCTCTAATGCTCAAAAAATTAATTTCAAATAATTGCCACAGGTCATCTGCCACTTGTCAGTTTAAATGTCAAAATGTGCTAATATGACATGGCATTGATTACAAAATTAATATGGCATTGTATTGGCTTTCTACAATGTAATGTTTGTCCCTGGATTTTCAATAAACGTTTGTGGCTATAAGTAAATGTCACAAAGGAATTGGTTATGAAACAAACAACTAATGAATAAAGTCATGCTATACCAGTGTCTAATGTCACCACATTTAAGATTTTTGTTAAGGAAGAAATGCATATCTGTTGCAGAAGTCAATATAAAGTTTTAAAAGTGTTAAAAAAGGGCATTAGGTGATGCCTTCTTCACTCTTCATGGGGACAACGGGGATCTACTGGTATAGACAGTGAAACAGAATGAGCAGCCATGGTACAACTTATAAAGTCATAGGTAGTTTTTCAGGTATAGAAAGAATCTTAGTAAGGTTATCCAAAATATTATTTGATTAAAGTATAAAGTATTTGATGATATGTTACATGTATATACAGTATCTCACAAAAGTGAGTACACCCCTCACATTTTTGTAAATATTTTATTAACAACAATGAAGAAATTGCTACAATGTAAAGTAGTGAGTATACAGTCTGTATAACAGTGTAAATTTGCTGCCATTAATGTCTAAACCTTGGCAACAAAAGTGAGTAAACCCATAAGTGGAAATGTCCGAATTGAGCTCAAAGTGTCAATATTCTGTGTGGTCACCATTATTTTCCAGCACTGCCTTAACCCTCTTGGGCATGGAGTTTACCAGAGCTTCACAGGTTGCCACTGGAGCCCTCTTCTACTCCTCCATGACAACATCACAGAGCTGGTGGATGTTAGAGAACTTGCGCCCCCCCACCTTCCGTTTGAGGATGCCCCACAGATGCTCAATAGGGTCTAGAGACATGCTTGGCTTATTGCGCAGACCTCCACCAGCTGCCGGAGAGGAGGATCTAGGTCCCCTGCAGCGCCGCGGGGGATCTCGATCTTAGTCTTGTAGTCAGACCTCTTTTTGAGGTCTCTGATTAGAAGAAGTCCTCGAATATAAAACAGTGGTTATAATTGTCTTATAATCGAGCAAATACGGTATATATATATATATATGTACTACCATTCAAAAGAGTGTGGTCACATAGAAATGTTCTTGTTTTCTTATGAAATGAAAATGTTGTCTATTAAAATAACAGCAAAAGGATAAGAACCCTCAATCTTGGGTTCCAATGGCATGTTGTGTTTGATCTTTTTGAAGATACTTTTGCAATTATGTTACAGCTACAAATTTCCTTATTTTTTATGAAAACCGTTAAGTGACCCCAAACCTTTGCATGTTAGTGTATATAAAAGTTTATTTATATAGAATACAATTTTATATTGTCAACATTTACACATTGCAGTCCATCTACACTATACAAGAATTACTAGCAGAATATTACAAAGGATATGAACTGCAATCAATGATTTTACGTTGGATTATCTAAGAGATTTGGAAGAGGTACATACAGTTTTATTGTTAGTTGAGTTGAAAGAATAAATGCATTATTCAGATCCTTGTATACTCCGTAAACTAATCTGTAAATTTGTGCATGTAAATGACTACTTTAATACCTGATTACGTTGCAGAAACCGTTTAATATGTTGCACATTTTCTCTTGTTGCATTATATTAGTTAAACTTGTTTCTCTCTTGACCCTTTAACTATTTCACATTTTGGTTCTTCACTCATTCATCAGTCAACCTAGAAGAAACTGTAATAAGACATATATGTGTTCATTAATATTTTTTTCTTCTTTATACCATCCAGACACCCTGACATCCCCCTGGTCCCTATATTATGCCAATTATCCAATTCCATCACTTGCTGTTTTGGAAGTGTTAGCATGCAAACTCAATTAATCCTTACCTCCACTGACCACTTGACTTCTTAGACCCCATTGTAGTTATACTAGTTAACCAATTCATGACTGAGGGTAAAGACAATAGCTTTTTGCCATTTCTACCATGCATTTGTTCAACCATGGTTTACTTTTTTGTGTTTAGTGTACACTCAAAAAATATATATACTTTTTATGGACGATTAATGCTAGCCTTTATGCTAAAACACATACTTTTACCATTTACATTTAGAGAGATGGGAAAAAATAAATCCACATTTTTTTTAAAATTTGCTTTCATCTGCAACATAGGAGCTATGCATCGCTGTATCTGCGGTCATGCACAACCACCAATGGTTTATATGGGAGGATGGACATTTAAATATGGCAGATATTTGTAACATTTTTATTGCTTCAATTGTGTTATGTAAGGATATCAGTATTTTGTGGCAATTATGCCATTCCATGTGGGTAAGCTGGTTGACTCTGAGGGTATAACTGTCCAGGTTTATGCTGTGTATTGATGAGATTGCTGGTCTGTATAGAGCTCTAGTACAGACGCTAGCGTAGGTAGTTGTGTCTAATATATTCCATTTTTATATTTGCTCCCACAGTGAAAATGGCATGGCTTTTCTTTACTTGGTCGCAGTGTGTACTTCTAATATCTAGTGTTCTAACATTCAGTTTGGACCTAGTTGGTGTTGGTCTGAAACTCTGGTTGATGATGTAACATTTTGTTATCTCTAAAATGTATAAAAGCCCATTGAATCTCTCAGGGAATTAAATTCCGAAGTATTTCTATAGGAATTTTTAGCAGCTACTGTATGGTTTCTGTGATTGCCAAATGTTTTTTTTATGTGGCTTTAAAAAGTATTCCATGCCGTTTTCAGCTGCACATTTTTTTATTTAACACAGCCAATTGAATCAGGTCCAATGTGCCGAAAATTGTCTTTTCTACATTAACTAAACTGGCAGAATAGTAAATGGCATAAGGTAAATAAAAGTGACTTCTTAAAGTACTGGTACCTTAAACATTGAAAGCTTGCAACAGGAGTGCAAGAAAGTTTTTTTCTTTTTTAATAAACAATAGATGTTTGTGAGTACAATATTTGTTCAGCAGATAGTAGATACAATACATAACGAACATGTGCAATTTATAATCAATTCTAAGAATTTGCAGGTTTATGGGGAAAGGGCTGCTGTGAGAATGACATGTAACACTGGGGCTCACGATGAAATTAATGGACTGATTATAGTGTTTTAAAAGATGGGGAAATAAATGAGACCTGCTGTGTTTAGTTTGGCTACATTATTCACTTATCTAAACAGTAATGAGAGAGTAATTTACTTTGTCAAAATAAACATTAAAAAAAAAAGATTTATACATAGAAACGAGTTGTCAGTGCAAACACACATGAATAAGTGTTGTACAACTAAACAGAACTGATCTTTTATAAACAGACAAAATAGTCAATTAATTTAGCAGAAACATCATAAAAAAGCAGACAAGTCGATAGAGTGGGCTGATAATAAATAATAGTTACAATACTGTAATGGCAGGTTCCAGAATGCATGTTTCAGCAGGAGTTCCATTAATTATATTAAGCTTTGTTCATTCACTAGCAACATTGATGGCCTAGATGAAGTAAATGTAGAATGATCCCTTCTTGAAACCCAAAAGAACATCAACAACAATGCTTTTAATATGCCAATAATAGTTAATTGCGAGTGGTTGAACTGTTCTGTCAAGTACCAGCAAGCAGAGTGACAGTAATACACAACCAGCTACTTTAAGGTTTCTTCACTCTTGGCGGGACGCTAACAGTGTTTTGATAAATATGCATGACATTCAGGGATTAATGTTTTGCTAGTAAAGAGAAAATGGTGGTAATAATGCATTAAGGATTAACTTGGACCCCTACACTTCATGTAGTAAAAAACATCCATGGTTGTGGTCATTTTTCTAGATGGCAATGTGCCACCATTTTGAAAGGCCTTAGGTGTCCTACCATGTGTTTCACAGGGCATGGAGAGGCTTGGAGAGCTTCTGTAGCAACAATCATATTAAATAGTGTTTTGATTGCCAATAGTTAATAGTAAACTAACCCCGATCAACACCGCCTACTCCTACAGCTTCATTTTAGTGGTGCCCAGGGCCGGTCTTAGACCCAGTTGCTTCCCCCATTTTTTCACATAGATGGCAATATTTTATAAGTCTAGCAGCATTTAGCTTAACAGAGTAGGGTGCAGTACAATTATTTCTTATGCAGGGGCAGCTGAGCCAGGTACGAAGGGTCAAAGGGTGCATCACACCCAGGTACAGGAAATAATTGCTCTGCCCCTACAGCTTCTTCTTTGCTCAGTACCCTGCTCTCTGCGTAGTGACCACCTCCCTGCCTAATACTCTCTAGCACTATTTACAAACACACACACTCAGTCACACACAGGTCATACGATAACACACATTTTATAGACCATACACTGATGATCTGATACTGAAACAATAGACTATCACACTGTTTGTGGGTACTCCACTCAGTCTTATACTCTATACTGACACCCCCACACATTCACTCTAACACCTTACACTGGCACACCGCACTATACACCAACATGCTCATCTAACAACATACTACACTCAACATAGTTTCACACTGTACACTGACACCCCAAACACACATACTGTACACCAAACTTGTTCTAATACCCCACACATTGTATACTAACACACATTCACTCATTGTACCACTATGCACTGAGACTCCGCTCACACACTATATGCTGACACTTATTCTAACCTTGTAGACTGACACATACTGTACACAGTTTAACTTGTACATTGTCACTCCCCACACACTTATTCCAACCTGTCAATTTTAACCAAGGATAGGCACAGACATGGTTCATGTCGGACATTTTCATAGTTGCTGGACTAAGCAAAGGCATTTAAAAAAAAAATAAAAAAATAAAACAATACTAAACAGTGCCCCTTAATTAAACAACTCCTACAGTGAATCATTCTATTCTGTTTAAGCCCAAAAAAGTAAAAGTATGGCCACGCTGTCAGAATACACACATACACAAACATCTGCCCATACAAATATCCATAAACATACACATTCACGCTTGCCCTTACACTCAAACAAACTGGCTGGCACTTGCCTTGCAGACACATTTGCATTAGCCTACACACACTTTCAAAATACAGACAGACTGTCTCTCCCCTTTCTTCTTACCCTACACTTTTTCTTTATCTTTTGTCTACATATCTTTCCTATTCTTTACCTATCCCCACCTGTTTTCTTACTCATTTTCCCTTCCATCTCTTACTGCCTCTCTCTCCTTTCTTGTTACCTCTCATTTCTCACTATCATCTACTCCATTTCTCCCTATCTCTTACCTTTCTCCTTCTCCCTTGCAGTTCATGTGGCTCCAGTTCTGACCTCAAATCCTGAGGCTCAGCTTCAATCACTGGTCCACAGTGTGCTGATGCAGAAGTCTGAAGGTACAGACTTCACACTCCATTTATTTTGGGTAGGGATTGCACTTCTGACTACCGCCACAGGTGCTGCTTATGAATAATAGTGGGGTTTTAAAATCACACTACAAAGCCTTAAGATTCAGTCAGTTTGGGAAAAAACACAAAACCTGCAGAAGAAAACTACTTGAATTCATTATTATATTATATGATATTATAGCTGAAGTCTTTTCTCAGCAAATTTAATTAGAAATGCAGTATATGTTTATATCACTATGAAGGTATTCCAAGTGTGTTATTTAAAAACTATTGGAAAAGATGTACAATCTCCTTAAAATAACAAATAAAAAGGACTTCTTTTACATCTTCTTGTCCTCTCCTAAAGGCCTCACAATGCTGGCACACGGGTATATACACAGCCAGGTGTCACCCTTTTTAAGTTTTGGATGTAGAACCCCTTTCTGTAGGCAGAAGGACTTAAGGAAATCGCTTGATAATGATGTGTGCATAAATGTAAATGGCACACTTAAATAGTGAATATGTGAATGGACATTTAGTACAACTTGTGGGTGTTTGCTGTTTTTAACTGCCCGCTTTCATTGTCCGATGTCCAAAAGGGACTCAAGGGGATATCTGCTATTTTTTGTCCAAATTGTTTTCTTATTATTATTTAGTCTTACTATACATTGCGTGGGCACATCTCCCACATAACCAAAATCTCAAGGGCTTTAAGAGGCTATATAGCTTGATCATATTGGAAAATAATTTCCAATTTCCTTTATGTCAAGACATTTACCTATCCTTGATGATCTGCAAGAACATATAGAGGAGCAGCAGGAGACGCTGACAGGGCTCAACTTGAGGTATCATTCTAATAACCTACATATCATCACTACAGGAATGGCGGTGTCTACTAGCTACTAGTGAGTATAGCAAAAACCTCTGCCTTTGTGTAGATAATATTAGAGTTCCAGCAAAAGGTTCAAATGTGCGCCCTTATCCCCTTGGTGTGAAAAGGGGGACGATTGTATGATATTCACAGTAACTCTCACAGGAACAAAGTTTCATTTTTCACCCAGCAATGGTTATTATTAGTAGTATATTCTTTTTATATTGTGCTGACAGATCCTGCACTCCTCTACTGAAAAGTAATACATAATTATAACACGCTAAAACAGACAGGAACATAGTTGAGTATATGCTCTAAAGTCTCCGAAAAAAATAATTCCATTTGACCTTTGGAAATCATGGACCAGTGAATAACAATAACTAAAGGGAAACTTGTGGTCTTTTGAAATTACATTTTTATCTTTTAGGGTTGTGTTGCCCTTCCAAAGGTCAATAACCCTTATGGCACTATTATTCATCCTTTTTCACATAGCTTGTGCAGTTTAGCGTTTGAATGTTGCTGGTATGCATTCTTCCAGATCCAGGCATAAACCTTTCATAGTCACGCGTCGAATGACCAGCTTCCTCTGTAAACCTATTTTATTTGATTATTTTTGCATATTAATTCCTTATCATTTACCGTTCTATTCTTCATGCAAGTTGATTAGAGAGGTGTCATTAAATAGGAGATTAATTTAAGAATAAAGCAGCATTTAATACAAAAAAAGTGGAGTACTGTAAAGTTAAAATAGGTCTATTAACAATTTTTTCAGCGGTTTCTTTTATATCCTTACCAAAGATTCTTCCTAAAGCATTTGTTTATGCTTCTTTACCTATATTCTACAACTACACAACTGTAACCCAATTTAAACATTGTTTAGCCTTTCGAGTGTCGAGTGTAGGGGCAAATTTTCCACCATAGAAGGCATGGTCAATTTTTGTTATAGTTACATTTACAAAGGTGACAGTCTTGGAAACAGTGTATACGTCACTCAGGGAAACTATGAATTTTTGTTCTATAGGACATGTTAGGCTATTTGTTGACTATTCTAGGGCAAACTGTACAAAATATAGTGTCAAAAGCACAATGTATTTTATTTTCTCCTAAAATCTAAACCAAATAGTAAAAGTAATGGAGTAATGGAATACGTAATAATTAGAATAAATAATAAATTAAACTCCCACCCCCTTAGTAAAGTTATCCAATTCCAATGGTTGTATATTGTCCATGGTTGTACACAGATTACAGTACACTTACAATGCAGCTGAGGCACAGATAAGAAATTGTTAGATTTGATAATGTGCTAAAGAAAATATATGTAGAACATACACATGTACATGAGTACACCCAGTTTTGTGGGCTACAATTCTTATCACTTTCATTAGTATTCCGTATGTGATGCAAGATGTGGTCCAAAAAGTTCATCAGATAATTTTTTTGTAATCAAATTATTAAATATTTGCATAAATTAGTTTTGTCTTGTCTTTTTTTCTGTTGTTTTACATTGCTAATACTGAGTTGCAGTAGTCAAGACAGATGATGATGAGTTTATGAACAAGTATCTTGTTTAAAGAAGAGCATGAGATGTAGGTAGCACTTTTGGAGACAGTCAAGGGAATGTAAGTATTAGGGGGGATATACTGCAAAATGTTTCGTTTTAAAAAGATTGGGTTTAAGGAATTCACGCATACATCTAGTTAGAAACAATTAGTCTTTAAATGTCTCAAAAAGCCTAGCTTCATTTATCTCATAATTTATTTACTGTAGATAAATCCAATTTAAGTAAAAGGAAGGGGGTTTGGAAGAAGGCCCAGTAGTCAGCAGAAATGGTGGCTTGTTAAAGAGGGGCTTGTAGTGCAGATTAGTGGAACTCAATTTCAGTCATCAAGGGCAGCAAATAGGCCACCTTTTGTGGATATCTCAGTCTAAGCAAAGTCATCTAAATACAAAAATCACTAAAGTACATGTTTTCAGGCAGGGATACACAGAATTCCTGCCCTGTTTGTGCCCCTTAAGGTCTGGAGTTAGGGTAAAACCTGTAATGCATATGGAAGTGCTAACTTTAAGGAAACGCGCTGCAGGTTCAAAATTGTATGATTCTTGTGTTCAGCGCAGATATTTCCATTGAGCACATCTTCCTATATGGGCTGGGTGTGTGGCCAGATGCAGATGTTTAAGAGAACTTACCTGCACCTTGAAAGTTTTGTAGAATGCAAAAGTACAAACCTGTGCAAAAGCACAGACCCTGTTAAGTTCAGCAGCTCAGCGGACTGGTCAGATGAGATCATTTGATCTCTCCAACTGGCCTCTGATCACAACTGCAGGATTGAAAAAATCATGACGGTCCCACCTGGCAGGTATGACATTGGGGCTGGGGCACAATGTTTTTTTTATAATTGTTAAGAGTAAAATAAATAAACATAAAAAAACTAAAGTGAAATCCCTTTTGAAGAAAATGCTAATAGAATATGTTAGTGGACTGATAAAGATACAGTGATGTCTACAACTCTGACTTATCTATAAACCACAGCATGCTAAATGCAGCAGTGCTGGACATTTTGGTGACTTGCTCAGAATACTTCTACTACAAAGGAGAATGCATTGTGGTCTGTTGTCAGGGAGACCAGATTTAACTTCAAAAGAGGTACTTAATGTGAAGGGCAAAATGGCAAGAATAATTAGAGGACAATTGCAGGATACACTGTTTATCCTGGCATAAGCTTCAGGACTGTATCGGACAAAAGTAATGATGATTTAGGCACTATAAAGTTGGCAGTGACATCCTCAGATTTACGTTATGCAATGAAAAATTCAGTAACGCTTTATTTTTAAATTATCATGGTTGGAGACAACCTGAAATAAATGCACATAGTACTGGATGACTTCCCTACAAATCTGTTTTCTTCAAATTATGTTGTAATGACATAAATGAGATCATGTCATTTTCAAAAATATTAGCAAATATGACAGGTCATTTTTAATGAACATAACCCAGCTGGTAAATCTTTTTTTTTTCAGTGTTATTTTTGGTCCATGAATAAATATTGTCTTGTATAGTAGCAAAGACAGACTGTGAGATAGATGTTTCGTTGTACTACAGAAAGTATTGCAAGGAAAATGCCAAGATAACTTGTAAATGTTACATGTAGAAAAACTGATGATCCACTGAGAAAGTCTCAGCTGAGCGGTTGTGGCACTCTATATAATAAACAGTTGTAATAAAAAATAGCAATGTTGGAGACAATGACTATCAAAAAGATAAATACATTTTGAAGAAGATTCATAAATGATCTGTATGCTTAATTTCATGGTGTGAATAAATTCATATTTAGATGTACAGTAAACTTGAATAAATTACATGAATAATGCAGAGAATAAAAACTGCATAGCTAAGTAATTTGATGATTTGATTCCAAAGGTTTCCACTTTACATTTGAATGATATGTGCACAATCTAGTCCCATTAAATACACATAAACCACAAGGGACTGCATATAAAATACAAATGGGCTTGTATTTGGTACCTTTTTTGTTGTTTTCATGCTAGACTCTTCCTTGGTTATATGGTGAACATCACAACTGTCAAGTGCACCACTACCCCTTTGCACAGTGTCACCTTTGCCCTAAACAGCTTGTGAATGCAAATTTGCCCTAAGCAGCTTATCAGTGCCAGCCGTACCCCCAAACAGCTGGTCTGTGCCATTATTGCCCTCAAACAGCTTTTCTGTGCCATCATTGCCCCCAAACAACTTGTCTATGCCATCATCACCCCCAATCAACCTGTCTGTGCCATCTTTGCCCCCTCAAACATACATTCTGGCACATATGTAAACACACTTCCAAAAATTACACATTCTAACACACACACTTACTCACACACATACACATTCTTGCAAGCACACACTCTCTCCCACACACAACTGGCACTAACAGACACTCCATCTCACACCATGTACACATACATGCTCACACACACCCCTACATGCTCACACACTTATACAAAGTCACCAACGCTTATATACAGACATCCATGTTTACACACACTTATACATAGACATCCATGTTCACACACATAGTTCTACATAGACATCCATGTTCACAAACAGTTATACATAGACATCCATGGTCACATAAAGTTATACATAGACATTCATGCCCATATATACTTATACATAGACATCCTTGCTTGCATACATACAAACATACCCCTGCCTGCACCCGCTTCTCACCTCTGCTGCAGCTTTCTGTCTAGCTGCTCGCACACTGTGTAGTTAGGCCAATGCATTTGCACATACATATCACGCCTATTTAACAAAATACCCATTCACCACTCACACTGTTCAAATAAAATGTGCCGCTTGTTATGGATGTACTGTTTGTGATATATGCAAAGGTGTATTACGTGCAATTTACTGTGTAACACTCTCCTATATCCACTCTCAAAATACAGTACTTCCAGTGTCCACTCTGTGTCTCTCTCTTTCTTAATATCCTCGGCACATAAGACCTGTATTGTAGCTCCACGACATCCATACATAAATTATGTTTAACGGTTTTGCAGGCGTTTATAGCAGTTATTTGGAAAGGTTGATGTACATTTCCTATTACAGGATTGGCTGTAATCAACATTTTCCTGCGGCAATGGTGTTTAAGTTGTTTGGCCATTCTCACAGCACATGTTGTGGTGGGATTAAGTGATATGGTCACTAACTGCTTATGCACATTTTGCCTGAGAACAGGTGTTAATTTGCTTTTAGACAGGGTCATTAAATTGCTGCATTCATGCCAAGTGTAGAACGGTTGTTCAGGTCTATTGAATCATGCCCAAGATGTCTCAAAATGAGGAATAATCATGTTTTATTATTTGTTGTCTGCAGAGATTGGACACTTACAATGCTTAGTGTCTGAGCAGGTGAAACATTGGATGAGGAGGGGGTGAAAAGCCTATGTCGCAGCTCTACCAACTGATTGAACAGTTCAGGTCAATAACATAAGAGCACAGCTCTGCACCTTATGTCAATGTAGCTATTGGCAATGATATTTATTTACATGCAATGTTGCTGCCAAGTGGATATTCAAATCACTCACTCCTTGGCTATGATGGATCTTGCTATGGTAGAGCTAAATCATGTGTTAGAACCTTACCATTGTTTTGACAAATGCATTGTATAGCAATATATTTCATGGCTATGTAATTTGGTAGCTTTCAGGAAAAAACCCTGGTGAAGGGATGATATACAGAGTATTATTATGTTGAAATGTATTCATCTTTGGCCCACAGATAGGGGTCATCATAAAAAATAAAATAATATTACTCCAGGGGGTTAGTGTCTGCATTGCTTTCTTCAATGGCTATAATCTAAGCAAAAGCAGTATCATGAGCAGAGTTGTTAATGGTAATTGTAAAGAATTTAAAAGGTACTTTGAAATTTGTAAAAAGTAGAGTTTCTATGTTGGCTCTTTTATTACAGTACTTAATACTTTTTTTTGCTTTTTTATTTCTTTGAGCATAAAGCACAATGTTATTATTTTCATTTGATAACATATGAGAATAAAGTTAACGTGCAGCTTGTCTGATTTGACAACAGATGGGGGTTATATAAATCCATCTGATGGCCAGATGGCAATAACTCTATAAGTGGATGGTCTGCAGTCCTAACTTGTATTATTAGACATTTTGGAGTGGCAATTTTATTTCTTTCTCATTTATACTAAGGTGCATCTAACATTTACATGCCCAGATATACAGTTATATATAAAACAGTTTACATGATACATGATTTCATGTATGTGCCAATTTGGCAACTGGCTGGACCTACTATGGAACCAAAATAGGAGGGCTAGCTTTGGGTGGAGCTCCAATGGTCAGGAAAAAGGGCAATGTCCACATGTATGGTGTTGTATAGCGGTTACCTCTTCTGCCTTTCCCATCCTCTTCAGCATCAAAGGTAGAGTGGAATTTGTCAAAATGGCTGGACACGAGACTCAATCTAGGGACAAAAGTCATAAAAATGTTTGTCTCGCTATGGTGTCACGAAAAGATACGTCTAGCCATTGAGCAACCATGCAAGCTAAGCTTGTGTATTTTTCATTGCCACAGTTTTATTGGATTCTATTACTTACCATGAATCTGTCTGTTTTGAGGGCTTCCTCATCCCCTCTGCCTATAACAGGTAAGGTGTGGGCCTGGCATGAAAGAAAAACAGACTTGCTTAAAGTGTCTCGACAGACACAGTTGCATTGGCTCTTTTTCCCTGTTTTGTTGGTCTTGTCGTTGCAACCTTCTCATGACACACAGTAAATGAGACACTAGATGTTCTTAGATAATGAACAAGTATAAAACATATTCTGACTCTGAAACAAGGGCAATCCTTATTTTAGGGGGCTTATACCAGTCATACAGGGGTGTGCAGCGGTGGGCCTAGGGTCATGCCTGTATACTGGATTTCCTTGGCACCCCAATTGGCAGGAGTGGCTATAACATTGATCGCACACCTTCCTGTTAATGCTCCTCCCCTTCCCTACTATACCTGTCCCTTCCAATTATTGTCCCATCCCATAAAAATCTATGTCAACAGCAAACATTTTATGAGCTACTGCGTGCAGGAACAAGATTGTCCACTTAAGAGGGTCATCCTCCCCGGAGAAGTGTAGAAAAAAACAGAGAGAATTTAAACACGTGTGGGATAGGCTTCTGAATCTAAAACACAACCAAGGACTGATTAAGGTTTGAGTCTTTACAACAGGCAAAATTGGCAGACTAGATGGGCCCAATGAGCTTTGAACCCTGCATTCATCCATACTCAGCAGGCTAAGGTGCCCTCAAGAGGCAGGACATGGACAAGAAAGACTCCTTTTTTTCTTATATTAAAAAAAATAGATTTTTGACTACTTCAGCTCTCTTGCTTTATATTTAGTGTTCTTTTTTCCATAATTGTATTTGTGATAGTTGTAGTGGTGGTGCTGCCAGTGCATGAATTGGTACCTGTTGCAAAGGTACGTTTCTGCTGCTTCTGCACAATGAAAAGAGAAACTGGAAGATATGTCGCTTGGTCTGCTGCGATCATCTAACAGTGCCACCGCTTGCTGCCCATCTTTGCTCTGGAGAGTGCTGCCAGTGCTTACGGTAGTGGTAGCGCCAGGGGTGGTAGTGGTAACATCAAGGGCAGTGGTTGCGCTGGCAGTGGTGGTTTTATTCTGTACTTCACCATAAAATAGCTTGCAATCTATCTTCGCCCTGGATCCTGACCCCTCAGTGAGTCCTTGGATGTAATGGTGACTAAAACCACGCCTTACTTTGGTAGGTGGGATGGACAAGATTTTAACACTAGATAATATAAGCTATAATTAACTTATTATATGGTAGGTGAGCAATGAGCATTACTCTCAGCTCATTCTAAGCTGTCACTGTCATTGTCTTAAACTTCAACTCTCGTCAGTCTGTATCTGCTGCTAGTGAAAAATTAAAATTATGTCAGCACACTTATATATCTAATGCTTGTCCCTTTTCCTCATAAATGCTGATTGGTCTGGGCGGAAGAAAGCAAGGTAAAATTCCCACAGTTTGTTGGACCCATCAATCACAGCTATAAGACAGCTATAATATGCACCATCCTGTTCACAGTCCCCACTTTACCTCATCAAAACACCTTGTATTGCCGGCCCCTCCTCCGGTGCTTCTATGGTGGATCACCGGAAGGTTATGTCACACCGGTGCAGATGCGCAGACGTCCACTGGCTGGCCCCGCTAGACACCAGGGAGTGGCATATCAGGGGAGCAGAGGGGATTATCTGTAAGTAAGACTGGTTTTCCAACTTTCTGTTTATATATAAGATATGCTGACTAACTACATAATAGATACCAAAAATGTTACAATATATGTTTATTAGGTAAAATACTGTTTCACCATTCTACTCATGTGTATTTTTTCATTTAAAATAGCCCTAAACTTTAAGGTGGCGGCCTATAATCAGGTGCGGCCAATAATGGAGCCAATACGTATATACGTTAGACATGCATTTGTAACTACATAATATGTACTTATCTCTTTGAAGTAAAGACCATGATTGAAATATGATTTCAAAATAACAGCTGAACTGGCAGTTATTTTTCTTTTCTTTCATATTAGACCCTGCTGCCGATATATATTATTAGACCCTGCTGTCGATATATATAAATATTAGGCCCTGCAGCTAATATATATATATATATATATATATATATATATATATATATATATATATATATATATATATATTTATATATATATATATTTATATATATATATATATATATAAATATTAGACCCTGCTGCCAATATATATTATTAGACCCTGCTTGCTGCCAATATATATTATAAGCCCTTTCTGCCAATATAAATTAATATTAGACCCTGCTGATAAAAAATTGGACCCCATGCAAGCATTTCCTTGGGCCCCCTCCACGCTCCCTAGCATGCAATCACTCCCTCCTCTCCCACACCAAATAAATATTTGCCACACTGACTGCAGATTAGACTGTAAGAGTCAGTGCAGTCTTCCCTCCTTCTGACCCTACCATGACTTGGAGAGGTCCTCATAATCATCCCCAGATTCCCTTTTACTTACTCCCTGTAGTTAAGGTATAGATCAAACAATAACACATGTAAACAGCACTTGCATGTATAGATCAACTGAATAAGACATACAAACCCTATATTTGCAGGTATAAAAAAATAATGTATGGAAACAGCATAGCAGGTATAGATCAACAGCATAATACACAAACCCAGCATTACATGTATAAACCAATTGAAGTTCGCATGTGAAGTCAGCACTGAAGGTACAGATCAAATAAACAGAATCCGACATACAAATTCTGTATTTGCAGGTATATAATAATAATATATGGAAACATAGCTTTGCAGGTATAGATCAACTGGAAACCACATGTAAACTCAGCACTGAAGGTATATTTATCAAATAAACAACATATGGAAACAGCACTGCGGGTATTGTTCAACTGAATAAGACATACAAACCCTGTATTTGCAGGTATACATAAATAATGTATGGAAACATAGCATAGCAGATATAGATCAACAAAATAACACACAAACCCAGCTTTGCAGGTATAGATCAATTGGAATTCATATAAAAACTCAGCATTAAAGGTATAGATAAACCCCCCTAAATTACAGGCATAGATCACAGGTTGTACACCCCAAAGCCAGCCCTGGCATCCACATTGCCAACATAGAACCTGACCAGCACCCAAATTACACACATAGGACATGCCTGAGTCAAATTTGTATCCAAACAGCCCACCATATGACACCTTTGTACCCAATCAGCCCGCCCTGTGCCATCTTTGACCCATAAACACGCTACCTGTGCCATCTTGGTCCCCAAGGCTCAAACAGCCTGCTTCGGCCATCTTTGCCTTTCCACAAATCAATTATACATTTATGATACACACAAGCACTTTTACAGTCACTCACTAATTCACACTTTCATTCACACAATCATTTATTTTCTCACTCATTCACACAAATCAGTTAGACACAGTGGCGTCGCTACAGGGGGACAAGGGGGTGCAATTGCCCCCCCCAGGTTATTCTTTGCCCCCCCTGTTGCCCCCCTTACCGAATTTGGAATAAAGTCGCAATGCGACTTTAAACCCTGTGTATTTATAGTTTTGTTTTTTTTTTGATGCAGAGGAGAGAGAGGGGCACCTAGCAACATGCATTGTGTGAATGAGGGGGAGCATAAGTTAATATGTGGATGAATTGTCTGAATGAGGGAGAGCATGAGTTACTATGTGGCTGAGTTGTCTGAATGAGGGAGAGCATGAGTTAATATGTGGATGAGTTGTCTGAATGAGGGAGAGCATGAGTTAATATGTGGACGAATTGTCTGAATGAGGGAGAGCATGGGTTGTCTGAATGAGGGAGAGCATGAGTTAATGTGGATGAATTGTCAGAATGAGGGAGAGCATGAATTAATGTGTGGATGAATTGTCTGAGTGAAAGTGTGAATTAGTGTGTGACTGTAAAAGTGTTTGTGTGTATCATAGATGAATAATTGTGGAAGGGTAAAGATGGCACTAGCAGGATGTTTGAGCCTTGGGGACCAAGATGGCACAGGCACGGTGTATATGGGACAAAGATGGCACAGGCATTTGGGGACAAAGTTGACTTGTGCTGGGCTATTTGGTGACAAAGATGGCAAATCTTATGTGTGTTTTCTGGGTGCTGGTCAGGTTTTATGTTTCATATATTATTATTCATCTATTCATATATTATTATTGTATACCTGCAAATACAGGATTTGTATGTCTGATTCTGTTTATTTGATATATACCTTCAGTGCTGAGATCAAAAGTGAATTTAAATTGATCTATACATGCAGCAGGATCTAATATTTATATATATCGGCAGCTGGGTCAAATATTAACAGTTCAGCTGTAATTTTGACATCATGTTTCATTCATAGTCTTTACTTCAAAGAGATAAGTACTCATTATGTAGTTAAAAATGCATGTCTAACGCGTCTATGCGAAGGGCTTGCTGGGGGCATTAATACAAAAAGTGGTGGCTGGAGGCAAACATACAAGGGTGTGGGGGCGCCACCTTACTCTATACTAAAAGGGTACTGGCTGGGGCATCAATACACAAGGGGGGTATAAACGACAATGCATTGTGAAAAATTCATCCTGATGTAGATGTCTGTAACATAGATTGTCTCCTGTTGTTTGTGTGTTTTTGGTTATCAGTGTAGCAGAGCCTGTCCTGGTGTGTGTTTGGGTGTTGGTGTGGCAAAGCCTCTCCTGGTGTGTGTGTTCAGGTGTCAGTGTGGCAGAGCCTGTCCTGGTGTGTGTGTTCAGGTGTCAGTATGGCAGAGCCTGTCCTGGTGTGTGTGTTTGGGTGTCGGTGTGGCAGAGCCTGTCCTGGTATATGTGTGTGTTTGGGTGTCGGTGTGGCAGAGCCGGTCCTGGTATGTGTGTGTGTTTGGTTGTCGGTGTGGCAGAGCCTGTCCTGGTGTGTGTGTTTGGGTGTCAGTGTGGCAGAGCCTGTCCTGGTGTGTGTTTGGGTGTTGGTGTGGCTGAGCCTGTCCTGGTGTGTGTTTGGGTGTCAGTGTGGCAGAGCCTGTCCTGGTGTGTGTGTCTGGATGTCAGTGTGACAGAGCCCGTGTTGGTGTGTGTGTTTGGTCATCTGTTTCCTGGCACTTAACTTACTGTAGGAATTATTTAATTAATACTTATCCAGAGATAAAATGCCCTATTGAAGTTGTAGTGACTTCAGGGGAAAAAACGTTTAAGGCTCTGAAATCATTTAGTGGAAAAGTTAAGGTATTGTGTTATGTACTCTATAATATTTATTTCAAGGATTAGTCACACTAAATTGTGGCTTCAGGCTTCCCATGTTGAATGATCAAGTATTATGTTAGTCCAATAACAAAAGTATCATTCCATAGCACATTACTTTTGGCAATATATATATATCTAATGTTTTTTCAGTGGTATGATTTAATGGTGGAAATTATTAATGCCCCCAGTTTGACTGTGGTATCTGGTGTGCCCCCCCTATATATTGTTTCTAGAGTCGCCACTGTTTAGACATATTCATTAATGCGTTCTCACAAATCATTCAAGCAATTCATCCACACATTAATTCATTCTCTCACTCATTCACCCAATTCATCCACACATTCATTCATTCTCTCACTCATTCACCCAATTCACACACACATTCATTCATACTCTCACTAATTCACACAATTCATCCACACATTAATTATTTTCTTCTCTCACTCATTCACACAATTCATCCACATATTAATTCATTTATTCTCTCACTCTTAATTTATTTCAAATAATAATAACTTATTCTCACTATCTACCCCGCTTCTCACTATCTTCTCTCTTCTCAATATCTACCCTCTGCCCCCCTTCTCACTATCTACCCTCTCGTCACTCCCTTTTCACTATCTACCCCCTTCTTACTATCTACACTCTACCCCCCTTCTCACTAGCTACCCTCTCACCCCTTTCTCACTATCTACTGTCTTCCTATCCCCTTTTTGTAGTTCACTTACCTTGCAGACATCCTGTGTTGGGAGCGCGAGGCCTCTGTCTTGGTTGCGGTGCGTGCTGCTTCACCGCGACCAAGACAGAGGCCTCATGGAGGAGAGTGAGGGGCGCCGAGCAGTTGCTGAAAACTTATTCATGGCGCCTCTCCCTCCTCCATGTCAATCAGTGTTCAGCGTTTCAATTGGGGGGGCACATGGGGGCATAGCATGATGGGTATGATACAGTATGTCAGTACATTTCTTTTCCAGGGTACAATTACATAACAACTTATTATTTGTATTCAGCAACATCAAGTTACAGACACAGAGAATTCCATGAGGCACTGCCACAGATACTACTACTAAAAGGTATTAAAGGCACACCCATACACTTACACACACCCAGACATTAAAGCAAACACACAAACCAAGATGCCCACAAACACACTAACATACCCAACCGTGTTACACTAAAACACTAAAGCTTGTAAACACTAAATAAACATACAGAAGAAAGCCCTGCACTCAAACTCCCATCTTGGGCAGCAGCAATGGCTATAGTATTCATCAACCCAAAATACATAGAACAAACCCCCAAAAATAGTTACCTGTGCACTACCCCAAATCCCTATGCTTTTTTAGACAAACAGAGGTTTTTAGTTTCACTCCAATGGCCATTTAAAGTGGAAGCTCGCCTGCCACGTCATGGCAAACCTCTTAAGCGAGTCCTTCACTGAACACTTCACCTTGCTACTATGAGCTACAGGAAAAATCTCTAATGAGACAGGAAGGGGTATTCTCTAACCCCTTACACACTTATTTACCCTTAATAGGGACACAGGGCTTTCTTCTGTGTGTTTTGTATTTAAATTTTCTATCTCACAGCCTTGTTACACTTGCTGCCGCCCACCCCATGTGGTCCCTATTTCAGACACTGATACATGCCTGCTGTAAAGCTGGCTCCTGTCTGCTAGGGTTTAATAGTCTCTCACACAGTGGCATCTCCAGCTTCCATATTTAGGGGGGACACATGGGGGGGACAGGGACCAAAGTAGGGTCACAAATATAAAACGCTACATATACACTATATATATATATATATATATATATATATATATATATATATTACATTATATTACATTTATTTAGAAAGTGCCGGCAGATTCCGCAGCGCTGTTACAGTCAGAAGAACAATTTAGAAACACATACAATAACACATACGATAACAAACTGAGGGCCCTGCTCTTGAGAGCTTACAATCTAGTCGGTGGTTGAGGGGGAAGTGAGACAATAGGAGAGGACTGCTTGGATGGGGATGAGTTGATCTGGTTCCGATGATGTGTTGAAGCTGTTGATTATTCAGATGGCTTGATTATGATGATGGTTGGGAGTACTGGGAAGGAATGTTGTACGCTTCCCTGAAATGAAATGTAATGTCTGATAGGTTAATTTTTTTAGGCGTTAGGCGGCCAGCTTGCGCACACCATTCTGCTGAGTGGCAGTGCTTCGTCCTACCCCCTTCAAGACGTGACACTCAAGAGAGTGCGCTCACAGAAGATTTCCTCGTGATGGGGAGAGGATCGTCACGTCGGAGGAGAGTGGGGAAAAAAAGAAAAGCAAAAATTTAAAAAAAATAGGGGTTCGAGGAAAGTGGACCTATATTTAAGGGAGAGAGGGAATTCCCTTGGGACATCATTCATTTTTGTTGTTGAAAATAAAACTTTGTTAGGTTTAAAAAAACAATCCTGGCTCCTAACTTTTCTAGCTGGCTCCTAGATTCAAAACAAATCTGTCAAGCCCTGTGTTATGTGAAATAAATATATTCATAGGCACCATTAGCAGTTTGACTATAGTAAAAATAAAGGGAGCGCTAATGTTGTTGACATTTTACTAAGTGAAAGGTGTTCCAGTTACTCGCTAAAAAAAATTGTAATGCTTTGTACAAAGTAAATATGGTTACTATTATTCTGGTAGTGCATGTAGTAAAGCTACCCCTTATATATAAATAATGCTATATACATAATAATACCAGGAAATTAATTTATATTTTTAAAAGAATCAACACAGGAAATATTTTGTGTGATATTTGTCATCAGTGAAATTTACAGTGTTTTTCTTCCGTAGCTGAAATTTATACCTCCTCCACTCTAAGATACCTTGGAAAAGAAATGATCTTCTAAAGCAAATGTCTTTTGTGCACAACCATTTTCCTCTTCTTCTGACTGGAACTTGGCCCTCTGATTTCAACTTTACTATTTTTGGAAAATAACATTTCAAACACACAGGAGAGAATTCTATTCTATTACTGTTTTTCTTGTTGGTAAAATTCCAGTAGTCAGAGAGAGCATAGGTGTTAATGCATGCTGTCAAGTGACCTTTTTTAAACGGAATTAAGTAAAACAGATATTTTCCATCATTTTAAAATAAAATGCTGCAGCATGAAAAAAAAATAAAGGGGAACTACTATATTTGAGTAAAATCATAATTAAATGTCATGTGACCCTGTGGTGAAACCGAGGCTGCCAGAGAGGGTGAGAGGTAAGTATATGTATGTATGTGTGTATATATATATATATATATACCGTATTGGCTCGGATATAGGCCGCCCCCGTATATAGGCCGCACCCTAAAAGTTTGGTGCTTTTTTAAAGAAAAAGTTTTTTTTCTTTAAAAAAGCACCAAAAAAAACATGCTGCCACTGTCCTCCCCCCCGAGATATGCTACCACTGTCCTCCCTCCCCGAGATATGCTACCACTGTCCTCCCCCCCGAGATACGCTGCCGCTGTCCTCCCCCCCGAGATATGCTGCCACTGTCCTCCCTCCCCGCGATACGCTGCCGCTGTCCTCCCTCCCCGCGATACGCTGCCGCTGTCCTCCCTCCCCGCGATACGCTGCCGCTGTCCTCCCTCCCCGAGATCCGCTGCGCTCCCTCCCCGAGATCCGCTGCCCTCCCTCCACGAGATCCGCTGCCCTCCCTCCACGAGATCCGCTGCCCTCCCTCCACGAGATCCGCTGCCCTCCCTCCACGAGATCCGCTGCCCTCCCTCCACGAGATCCGCTGCCCTCCCTCCCCGAGATCCGCTGCCGCTGTCCTCCCTCCCCGCGATACGCTGCCGCTGTCCTCCTCTGCCCCCCCTCCTCGACTTACCGGAGCAGACTCCCGGGTGTCTTCAGGGCCGGCGAGGGACATCTACGCAATACGCGTATGCAACTTCCGGTACCGTTACCGGAAGTTGCATTTGCGTATTGCGTAAATGTCTCCCGCCGGCCCTGCAAGACACCCGGGAGTCTGCTCCGGTAAGTCGGGGGTGGGCAGAGGTAAAACGCTTAGATAACCTCCCGTGCCGGCACCCCCCCCCGTGGGAAGTGCTGGCAGGGGAGGCTGTCTGAGCGTATCGGGGAGAAGGATGCAGGTCCCCTGCAACGCTGCGGGGGATCTGTATCTTAACCCCGCTGCCTGCCCGGCGCCCGGGACTGCATGTCCCGGGCGTCGGGCGCTAGACCCCGAATATAGGCCGCACCCCCACTTTAAAAACTTAAAGTGGGGGAAAAAAGTGCGGCCTATATTCGAGCCAATACGGTATATATATATATATATATATATATATGTGTGTGTGTATAGATGTGAGTATGGGTGTGTACTTGTGTGTGTGTGAGCATGGATGTGTAATTGTGTGTGTGAGTGACAGGGCCGGCCCAAGACAAAATGCCGTCTGGGGCGAAGTTTAAAATGCCCCCCCCCATTATCTACCCTTCCTCTCCCTCCGTCCCTGCCGCCCCCCCATTTTCTACCCTACCCCCCACCTTGTACTTACCTTTCAGCAGTCCTGCGGCGAGTCTCCCTGTTCTGTCTCGGTGCCGGCTTGTAATGCTGAGCGCCGGAAATGACGTCATCTTCCGGCGCTCAGCATTACAAGCCGGCACCGAGACCGAACAGGGAGACTCGCCGCAGAGGAGAGAGAGAGGCGCGCCGAGCGGGTACTGACAACTTGAAACCCGAAAACCACTCGGCGCCCCTCTCTCTCTCTTCCGCTTTAATAAAAAAAAAAGGGCTTCATAAGTGCCGCCTGGAGCAGTTCCCCCACTCGGCTCCATTGTCGGGCCGGCCCTGGTGAGTGAGCAGGGATGCGTGTATGAACATGGATATGTAATTGTGTATGTGAGCATGGATGTGTAATTGTGTGTGTGTGTGTGAGCATGGATGTGTAAGTGGAGTGAGATGAAGTGTGTGTTAGTGAGTATGAGTGTGTGTAATTTGCATAAGTGTGTTTACATATGTTGTACGTTGGAAGGTGGGCAATGATGGCACATCTGTTGAAGTTGGGGGCCCTGGGGCAATTTTCACACCAGAGTCCCGTGGTTACTAGCTACGCTACAGACCTTAATCAGTCCTTAATCCTGTCCAGATTCAGGTTAGCTTTATGACTATGCCATGATATTTAGATTACCTCACTGTATTAACCTCTATCACTTACGATAAGAGACTGTTACATTTATCTACCACAGTTAAACCTCTGATATTTCAGTTTTAGACTATGGTCTTTTGTTCTAACATTTCTCCTCTGAAATAAATTTATTTTCTTTCCAGAGTAAGCCACAGGATGTCTGATGTGAGTACTTTTACACTAGCTGATTTTTATTTAGCATTTTTGCAAGTGATAATATGTATGAACAAATATCATTAAGTGGTAAAAATTATTCAATTACATTTAATTGTCAGATGTAGGGATCTGAAGATGGAGTACTTATGAAGAATGTGTCCTGGGGATTTGTGTTTTCCCCACTGGATTTCTTACATGTAAATAGTATTGCATATTAGCAATACATATTCATGTATGGTTTGTTATTTAATTTTGTTTTCTGCTTAATTATTGATATGTTATGGAAGATGGATTGACATAATTAACTTTGGATTTTGTACTACACGCTCAAAGGTTTGTAAGTTCATTATTAAGGAAATCAGTGGTATGGAGTCCATAAACAGATCCTATATTTCTCCTCTTTTTCTCACTTATATTGAGTGATACTAAAGTTAAAATCTAAAATCCACTGTAAATAGCTGATACCTTTGCTTGTCTGTATTCATGTTTACATAACTTACAAAATTCTCCAAAAATACCCACCAGCCCTAAATAGAAGAAATTGACAAATTTCCAAAAAAAAAAAAAAAAGCCAAGTTACCATGATTAACTTCAGAGGTGGATAGGTTGATCCAGCTGTTCTCCCATTATGAAAACAGGAAATATCTTAAACCCCAGAAGGCCCCGGGGCCAGATGGATTATAGCCTAGGGCTATATGGAGATAGGGGTTGCTTAAATATTATAGAGCCTCCAAGACAAACCAAGTGATATCATACTGTGTTCCAAAGGGATCTAGAGAATAAGTTGGCTTTCCAAGTAGTGTAGACACAATGTTGTAGATCCCGAGAAATGTCTTTACGATCAAGCAGTTTCCGTTGACATGTAACACAGTAAAAGGCTGCGATGATTTCTTCAAGTTACATGTAGGACTTCAAAAGATGTCATTAGCAACCTAAGTGGAAGTCCTAGAAAATGTTATTCTGTATCTGGGGATGAAAATATAGTTGGAGCTAGGACTGGTATCCTTATCCGACCTCTGAGAGACAGGTTTCAGATGTCACTGTCAGAGTTTTACAACATTACAAAGTTACAATACATTATCTAGAGTCTTTATGCTTAGAAGTCCATATATCCAAATATTTCTGTGACTAAGAAGCTATATAGCTAAATAGTATTGGAGTAAAGCTTTTGATAATTTGTCCAAGGCCTTCATATGTATTTCCCACTTGGAAACAATTAGGAATGTTGTATGTTTTTGGTACCTGGTCCTGACAAGACTCCATAAGATGGGTCTTTCACTATCACCATAGCGATACAAAACTTTTGAACATTTATTTTTTAGTTCATGATTAGAGTGGCAGAGTACACCTAGACAGTCGCCCTCTGAAAGTACTGGTTCGTATTTACGGCCTCCCTAAATCACAGACAAATTTATTGGGTTATATTTTGATAGCAGCTAAACAGGGAACACCCCACTGCTGGAGATTGGTTGCATGCTATAGCATTAACATGAACCTTCACTGGACATTGAACACAGCCCAAACCCTGAAATACAGCCCCAGACCATTATCCCTCCTCCAAACAACATAGCCGCTAGGCATTCCTGTAGGCAGCATTATCCTGGTATCACACAACCCCAGATTCATTAATTCAGAAAACACATCTCCATTGCTCCAGACTCCAGTGACTCTAGCCGATGCTTTGCATTGTGCATTTGGCTTGCCTGCAGCTGCTCGGCCATCTTATGAAGCTTTTGAAGCACAATGCATGTACTGATGTTGCTTCCAGAAGTAGTTTGGAACACTAAAGTAAATGACGTTACAGTCTTTTGCAGTTGTTGGCACTGATCTGTGAGTATGTGTGGTCTACCGCTTCGTGGCTGAGCTGTTGTTACTCATAGATGCTTCCACATTATGTGGACCAGGGCAGATCTAGCCGTTTCAGAAATCTGACAAACTGACTTGTGGCAAAGGTGGCATCCTATGACAGTGCCACATTTAAACTCACTGAGCTCTTTGGTATGACCCATTTTACTGACAATGTTTGTCTATGTACTATAGGTGGCATGCCTATGTGCTTGATCTTATCTGTTAGCAATGAGTGTAGCTGAAACACCTAAACTCAATAATTAGACTATGTTCTCATCACTGGGAAACATTTATCCTAAACCCAAACACTCAAAGCGTTAAATATACATTTTATCATTTGTGAATTGAGTGCTTTAATTGTTGGTTTCTTCATAAAATAAAACATGCATTGTAATGGTTAACATTATCATTAGCATTATTTTTTAGGTTTTAATGTATTTTAGGACACTGAGTAACTATATGTAGCTTCTCTGACTCATGGCCTCTAAACTATGTTATCATTGACATAGACATTAGTTTAAGTGTGCTTGTCATTAAGTTTATTGTCTAAATAATAATTATGCAAATACAATATAGAACAAAATGGTTTTCTAAAAATAAGTAGCTGAACATATATCTCGCAAACAATTGCAATCACTTCTGCTTGCTGTGCTCTTGGAGAAAGTAGGTTTGCATGACAGAATGTTTATGGCATCTCTATTTTAAGCCTGACAGATAATTAAACAAAATCATTGGTTTTAAAATAACATGTAAAACTTTAAAATGAAAAACTTATGTTGCCAAGTGAATTAAATTTGGAAATACACTATTACTAATGGTTCAGTTCCTTTTTCTAAAAATTATCTTCTGTAAATATGTTGTTCTAGCCAATTCTACCTTGATCGAACTTTCATTCACGTGCTTGTCCAGCACATAACTGAGATGCTCGATTGGATTGATATTTGGGGAATTTGGGGGCCAAGTCAACACCTTGAACTCGTTGTTGTGTTCCTCAAACCATTGCTGAATCACTTTTGCTTTGTGGCACAGAGAATACTGTGTCCATGCAAGGGTGTACATGGTCTGCAACAATGCTTTGGTAGGGGTACGTGTCAAAGCAACATCCACATGAATGGCCGGAACCAAGGTTTCCCAGCAGAACATTGCCCAAAGCATCACACTGCCTCCACCGGCTTGCCTTCTTTCCATAGTGCATCCTGGTGCCATGTGTTCTCCAGGCAAGCGACACACACATCCAGCCATCCACGTGATGTCATCAGACTGGGCCACCTTCTTCCATTGTTCTATGGTCCAGTTCTCCCATGCCCATTGTAGGTGCTTTGGGCAGTGGACAGGGATCAGCATTGTCATTTTGACTGGTCTGCGGTTATGCAGCCCCATACGCAACAAAATAAAATCCATATAGAAAATGGTGGGAAATTGTCCCTGTTGTGGTACCACTATTCTCTGTCTCTCCATTAGAATAAAGGACAGCCTCCCAATTAAACTGCTCAGTGTGAACACAACAGACAAATAAAAAATAGAGAAACTTTGAATGTGTTTTTTTTTTGCTTTGTTAGGTCCAACATTTCCACTGCAGCACTTGAAAAGGTCCTTGGTAAGGTACCAATATGTCCTCCAGCACATAATGTACTTGGTTACCACAGCAATACCTCAATACACCAAGTCTGGCAAGAGGAAACACACACATGTTGCACAGTGGGTGCAGTACTTTACCATTTGAAGCTATAAACAAATATTGTTGATTCTAATAGCAGTCGTTATGAAGTGTGAATGAAAAAAATTGTATGTTTTTAGTTTTTTTTAATGGGATACCAATCTTATTTTCCTATTCCAGTGAGGAAAAGGCAATACCTGCTGACCTGCTGATGTACTCCGTGTATAACTGCAAGTAAAATGCAATTTTAATTATTATCTATGTTTTAGAGATCATACTTTCTGCCTATTATCAATGGAAAATTTACAAGGGAAATTTCAGTTCTCCCCAACTGGCCCATTTTTACTATGGAAGACTGCCAATGTAGAATGATGTACCAGGTGCCATGTGAACCTAACACCTTCATGACCATAGGTTTTACTCCCCTTAGTGACTGGAGCTTTTTGTATAATTTCTTTGTTCAACCGTGATTTTCCATGAGTTTCCTCTGCCCAAGCAGGAAACTGCAACTACACTGTCACAGCACACAGTTCGGGGTACAAGGGGGTAGACAGGCATTATGTTGGGGAGTATTCCCCCAGAGACAACCCTATATTCTTCTGATTATGCCGTCCCTCATATTGGACAGTAATCACGTCTAGGGCTAGGTGTAGTTTGATTTCTCTGTCATGGTCAGTGTTTTCCATGCAATTTATTAGGGTTATCTTACCCACATAAATACATGTATTTATTCCTAAGTACTTGTGCTATGCCATCAAATGTTGTGTGATAATTTATTTAGACATATGTTTTGAAATAATTGATAAGTTGCATGAGATATTTACAATTGTTATTAATAATAAACAGACATAATATATAAGTACAAATCAAAAAAATCTCTGCTTTCAATCTCATTTTATATTTCCCTTGACATCATGATATTTGTTGCCAAGGCAACACATAGATGCTGCTTACTAATGGGTCAGCTTAGCTTTAATCAATAAAATCTTTCAGAGAAATAGAAATATATTAATGTTTTGCATTTTTCATAATACCTAGGGAAAAGATAATGCATGTCAAAAGGTACTGTGTGTCCATCAATATTTTCCATTCTCCATTTATTACTTTTATAATCAGCAGTTGTGAACACAGTCAAAATATAAGCCCATGTGATGTAGTCTTTCTTCAATATGCAACTTTAGTGTTCGGTGCTTGTGGGACCTCTTGCTAAAATTAATGTTAAATTGCACAAAAATATATCCTAAAATGTCTTTTGCATCTTCCTATGGAATTTTTATTAGGAAAGTATCCATTTTATGTGTTATTAATAAATAATTGTTTATCAAGACAACAATGAAACCAATTATAAATTCTCCCTCTCACACACCAATATTTGAAAAACATTCACAAATTAACAACTTACAGTGTGTGGGCAGGGGGGGCCGAAAGCTGCTGGTGAGGTAAGTGGTGAGGGTTTTGGTATGTTTGTGATCATTAATGTGTATGTAAGCATGGATGTCTATGTATAAGTGTATGTGAGCATTATTGTTTATCTATAACTGTATGTGAGCATGGATGATGAAAAGGTGGCATTTACAAGCTGTTCGGGGGTAAAGGCGACATGGTGGGACCCTGCAGTTTCTAGTTACGCTCCTGTTTGCTTGGCATCACAAAGCTACACTTGACAACATTACCTTTTCTTGACTGTAACCATAATGTTGAGCAAGCAACATTTCTAGTTGATTAGATTTGGGCTTTAGGTTGGGAGGCTACACTAATTCAACACTTGACTGCATCTAAAATAATCTTCAGCCAGCAATATTGCTAGCTGAGGCTCATGAGAATTGAAGTTATAGACTGTTGGTGTTCTACACTACACACTAACTTTTATTGTTGTTGAATTCATGTTGATATACAGTCAGCCATTACTGGATTAACACAATAGGGACATGCTGGCCTGTTACTACCTACTTCCACCATGGCCATATAACTTCCTATTAATGGGTAACTAGCATTTGCCCCCCACCAAAGGTAGGCAATGAGGAGGTAAGGAAGTATTAAGGTAGGAGAGGGGAAACATATTTTGCCCCCCCCCCTGCAGAAGTCCATATGATTTGTGCTCACTCAGGTCCCTGGCAATGCTTGCATGTTCAATGGATTAAAACTTCTCTCACAGTTTGTACTAAAACAACAATTGGCTAAATCAACATTGTATAAGCATTAGCTACGCAGACCTTGAAGATCCATCACTGTGTGCCAGTCTGTTCTTTCTTTAAAAGTCCTTAAACACTTAGCCAATAGCTCAAAGTGTGACCAAGTTATGAGCCCATATCACACACAGGTTGATCAAGGTATGAGATAATATCATGTGTTAAGGTACGCTGTTAACTCTAGAGATTGGACATTTAGTATTGGCAGAAGTAGCTTACTTTATTTTAGATCAAAGTGGATAATAGCTAGGACAGAATATTTGTGCATCAGATTTTGTTTCATGAAAATACAGCTAAATGCCTTGTATAACTTGGCTGTATGTACTTTTCCTTCAGTACCCAAAGAAGTCAAAACGCATTGTTTCCCAGTTTTAGCTTTAAGCATATTCCAAAAATAGATGTTATTAGATTACTTGGAACTGATCTTATATAAATCATAACACAATGTTTCATTATTTTTGTTAACTTCTAACTTTATATATGTCTTGGTTGAGTAGCATAGAATGGAAAGTGCGTGTAGAACCACATAAACCTATAGTTGTTGCATACTTCTTACTTAAAGTGTGTTATGAAGCTGTCATCCTTCCCACATAGTTTTCAGTCATTTGCATAAATATAAAAATTGTACCATGATCAAGTAGCTTCAGTCATACTTAGTTTACATTTGCAGAGACAGCCTGTCATTCATCCTCAGTGTATCTGCCATTTAACCTAGAGCACCCACGGCTGTTATCTTGTAAAATGTTATTTCATATATTTTCGCATAATGTAGGTTAGTTAAACTATTTCATGTTCTAAACACTTATAAAAAATATCCTAGAAAGTAAACCAATGTTAATTATTGTTTGCCAGTTATTAAAACGTCAAACACCCATACATTTCTTTAAAAAGGTTTTCAAGCCAGGGGCGTACCTAGAGTATTTGGCACCTGGGGTGGATCCTGTATGTGGCAAACATTGACAGGGGTACAACATAACTGTTATCATTATATACTGAAACAGACATGTACGGGGGTACAGCATAACTACTATCACTATATACTGAGGCAGATATTGACAGTGGTGCAGCATAACTGCTTTCATTATATACTGAGGCAAACATTAACCGTGGTACAGCATAACTGTTAAAATTATATACTGAGGCAAACATTGATGGTGGTACTGCATAACTGCTATCATTATACACTGAGGCAAACGTTGACGGTGGTACAGCATAACTGCTATCATTATTTACTGAGGCAAATATTGACGGTGGTACAGCATAACTGTTATCATTATATACTGAGGCAAACATTGACGGTGGTATAGGATTACTGTTATTATATACTGAGGCACGCACTGACGGTGGTACAGCATAACACCTATCACTGTAAACTGAGTCAAACATTGACGGGGGTACAGCATAACACCTATGTCACGTCTGCAGTACTGGCAGTGGATCCACGCTGCAGAAATTGGAAAGGCACGGAGGCGTATTGCAGACACGGGAGCGGAGTACAGAATAATCAGGAACAAAATAATAACAAAATAATAAATAAAATAATAAATTCAGGGGACAGGCAGAAGAGTAGTCGGGGTCACAAGCAGAGGTCAGGGCAGGCAGCAAACAACAAAGGTCAAAAACTAGCCGGAGTCAGAACCAAAAATTAACAGAACAGTAATGGAACGCTAGTGAAGGCTATAAGGCACTATCACAGGCAAAGGTGAAGTGCCTACTGAGGGTTTAAATGTCCCTCTCAATATCTAGATCCTCCTACCCACCTAATTAGGGGGAGGAGGAAAAAGGATAAATGTCGCTTTAAGAAGCGACATGAAAATTCATGAGTTAGCCGTTCGCGCATGACGTCGAGACACGCACCCCGTCAGGATCCATTGATCTCTGCGGGGACGCGTGTCTATCAGCAGAACGGACCCGGCGACGGGAAACGAGCAGAGGGCTGGACGCGCGGGCTGCGTCTCAGCTCCCCTACCCGCAGGACGACGGAAGAGGTAACAACCTATCACTATATACCGAGGCACACACTGATGGTGGTACAGCATAACACCTATCACTGTATACCGAGGCACGCACTGACGGTGGTACAGCATAACACCTATCACTATATACGTAGTCACGCACTGACGGTGGCACAGCATAACACCTATCACTATATACTGAAGCACGCACTGATGGTGGTACATCATAACACTTATCACTATACACCGAGGCACGTACTAATGGTGGTACAGCATAACACCTATCACTATACACTGAGGCAAACATTGACAGTGGTACAGCGTAATCCCTATCACTATATACTGAGGCACACATTGACGGTGGTACAGCGTAATCCCTATCACTATACATTGAGCCAGACATTGACAATAATGCAGCATAACCCCTATCACTATATACTAAGCCAAACATTGATGTGGTGTAGGCCTACCATTTCAGTGTCTGGCTTAGTATATAGCAGGGATGCACCGAAAATTCAGCATTCACTTGGCCGAAACCAAAAATGACCCCCCCCCCACACCTTTTTAAAAAAAAAATAATAAAAAAAAAAAAATATATATATATATATATATATATATATATATATATGATTGTTAACAGCAATCACAATCCCATCATGGCCAGCCATACACAGATTCCAGCATGTACTGGCTGACTTAGCATGGTAGGAATGTGATTGCTGTTAGTAAATATATTAATATTGTTATTTACTTTTTCTGTCCAATTTTGGTGTGTTACTTACTTACTGATAAAAGTGTGGTTGGACCAAAATTGGCCAAAAAAAGTACCATGTCAAGCCAAGACCCTGCAAGGGATGTGCCATCGACAAATAGTGGAGGTGGCTGACCAGTGGAAAAACTTTCCAGTGGCTGGACAGAGCTGCAATCAAAGACAGGACTGAGGCACTGATAATGGCAGCACAAGAGCGGCACTAAGGCCCAGATCCATAGAGGCAGGCATCTACTGCACCAGGCAGGCAATCTAGAGAGTCTTCTGAGACAGCCCAACACATAGTGTAGGGTGTAAGATGCTTGCAAGAACAGTGTACACTAACGGCACAACCAATTCGTTAGCATTGTGTACAGGAATATCTGAGTATGGGTTCAACCCTCCCAAGTCCAAATAGGATATTCCACAGATGGTTGTGGAGAATAGCAGGGCAAAGATCCTGTGGGACTCGGGGGGTGCTAGGGGCAGTGATTCCTAAGCTGGGAGAGATGCTCCAACAGATTCCAGGAAAGACATGAGAACACTCTGTCCAGAAGAGTACAGTGCTATGAACAGCTAAGATACTGCGCAAAACCCTCAAACTCCCAGGCCTCTGGTAGAGAATCCGAGGTTGAGGAAGACACATACCATAATGATATTATATTATAATTTCAAAAAAGCCCTACATGTAAGATCTCACCTCGTGGAATTTCAATGATCATGAAGAAATGGCGAGGAATCAGCCAGAACTACACGAGAGGATCTTGTCAATGATCTCAAGGCAACTGGGACCATAGTCACCAAGAAAACAATTAGTAACACACCGTGAAGGACTGAAATCCTGCAGCGCCCGTAAGGTCCCCCTGCTCAAGAAAGCACATGTACAGGCCTGTTTGAAGTTTGCCAATGAATATCTGAATGACTCAGAGAAGAACTGGGTAAAAGTGTTGTAGTCAGATGAGACCAAAATTTGGCATCAACTCAACTCGCCATGTTTGGAGGGGGGGGAATGCTTCCTATGACCCCAAGAACACCATCCCCTCCGTAAAACATGGAGGTGGAAACATTATGCTTTGGGGGTGTTTTTCTGCTAAGGGGACAACTTCACCACATCAAAAGGACAATGGATGGGGGCATATTCCGTGAAATCTAGGGTGGGAACCTCCTTCCCTCACATACGGCCAAGGCAACAAAGGAGTGTGAAGAAGAAGAAGCACATTAAGGTCCTGGAGAAGCCTATCTAGTCTCCAGACCTTAATCCCACAGAAAATCTGTGGAGGGAGCTGAAGGTCGAGTTGCCAAATGTCAGCCTCGAAACCTTAATGACTTGGAGAGGATCTGCAAAGAGGAGTGGAACAAAAAAAAATCCCCCCTGAGGTGTGTACAAACCTGGTGGCCACCTACAAGAAATATCTGACCTCTGTGATTGCCAACAAGAGTTTTGCCACCAAGTACTAAGTCATGTTTTGCAAAGGGGTCAATAATTTATTAGATTTTTTTGTTGTTGTTCTGTTTCTCACTGTTCAAATAAACCTACCATTAAAATTAGACTGATCATGTCTTTGTCAGTGGGCAAACGTACAAAATCAGCAGGGGATCAAATATTTTATGTACATTATTAAATAGCATTCTTTTTATTCCTCATTCAGATGTTTTCAGAGCAGAGGAAGGCCTGCTGACAGATCCTATGCACAATGTGGTAAGCATCTGTCAGTATTTATCAAGCTCTGCATGACCCAGCGACATGTGGAAGAGTTGTTGTAGGTTAAAGTGAGCGCTAGGATGTTCATCACAGTTTGTATAAGCTAATGTGTGAATTGTGTCAGTGCTTAGGGAAACACATCTTTGACGGACATGGTTGAGAAGTCTGAGATGTAAGAATAAAATCATACGCATGTTTTCTTTTCTGCACTCCAAATGGTAAAAAGATTTATAGTGCTTATGTAACACATCTAAGAACTGACCATGAAAATGTGCCGCATTAACTACCAAATGCTCTAGCATTAACAAATGTTATCGCTTCCAAAATACTTTATGTCTACATATTAAGCTTTTAGTTCCACAGCTACATTCAATCAATTGATCAATCAATCATCAATACATTAATACATAATAAAACATTGCAAAATTCTGCTCCTATGGTAAAAGAAATTAATTATTCATATTAACTGTATACTGTTACTTTTTTCAAGATACACTTGAGACAATTTATCCAGGTTATTCCTGCTTACACATGGAATAACAAGCATTTTCGAATCATAGGATATGTTATGTGGAATTGAATTGTCCAATCCCCTTTGCAGTTAAGGAGTTAAATTCTCTTCTGTGCTCCTATTATCCCCATCATGGAGAGCTAAAACACTGTAAGTGGTGGGTGGTTTATTTAATAAAAGAAAATCAATAAGCATTAAATAATAGAAATGAACTGTCAAGTTAAGTTATACTGCATCTCCATTCTATCTGTTTTTGGCCTCCTCCAGTGATACATTTAGTAGGAAGTAGAAACACCATAAACTCCATCTTAAACTCAAAAAGATTAGCTTTATGTAAATTGCACTCTGCACTAGTGGGTTCTTTTTGAGAGACCGTGAGTTGGCTTAGAGAAAAAGCCAACCATGCATCCATATCATTTGAAATACTCTAGCCTGCCAAGGTCATTTCCCATGCCATGCTTATTTTGCTAGATAACTATGTTGAGGAAAAACTGTTGTTGATTTGACTTATCTCAATATTGCCAATAATTATGCTTTTCAATCTTTAGTAAAAAGAAAATGCTAAAATCAGCCTGTCTGACACGTTATAATAGGATATGGAGTATTGCCTTGGACTGGCTAATCTCATGTTTGTAATAGATATATTCCCTAGTAAGATTTAAGTCACATGTGAGTGTTATGCCAAAATCTTTTTTAGTCTTTGAAGTCTCTTGTTTGTGTTTTGTTTTTATGTGGATCCGTAGTGTAAGCATTTACAAGCAGACAGCCCTTTAGATATTAAATAAAAGCCATCATTATTAGCTTTTATGTTGTCTTAAGCATTTCTGTTTTTGACATACTACTCAAACTATACACAAAAGCAGGGATACATTGTCAGAGATCATAAATCACAGCCTCCTGCTTTGCCACAATATTTGTGCTAACCTTGATGTAATGAGATTTAGCCTTAGAATGTGTACTTTAGCATGTACAAAGAGCTATGTGTCATCCCCAACAGTTAATGGACGATGGAGACTAAATCTTTGAGATTTATAATTGGAACAGGTCTTTTGACATTACTAACAATAATATTAATAATCTGGTGTGTACTTTTAAAATTTATTTTTTACAAAGCTTTTAGCCCCAGGACTCCACAATCCTTCCAACTTGAATGTGCAACTTAACAGAATGTCATCTTACATTAACATTCTGCTTACATAGTGATATCATATTGACAGAGCCATCCCGCTGTACAGCATGGTAATTAGACTGCAAAATCCTAATAAGAAAAAAAAATTGTATACTTTGCCTAATGAAGTATCTTGAAAATATCAAGACAACTAAAACAGAACAACCCTAAAGTGAGCAATAATGGAATGTTGTTGCTGAAGTGAATAATGGGACATATGTGTCATTTTGTGCCTTCCTTGCATACTTCTGTTGAAGCTGTTGACACACAAGTTCTCTACCTGTGCTATGCAACATTACTCCCAACTCGCATGTTTGTGTTTTGAAATTAATAGGCATTAATCTTCCAATCTGAGCAGAAGCCACTTGCAAGCATCCAAGTTAAACTCCCACTGATATCCTGCACACAAAAAGACAATGTACTTAAGCAAAATAAACTGAAACAAAATACAATGATGTATCATTTAAATTCTGGCTGCAGCATTCCTTAAAGTATGATAAAAATTACCTTAGATGAACAATAACACATCAAATATTATACCGTGTCATGATTTATTCAACAAAAATAAAGCAAAAATGGAGAAGCAATGTATGAAAAACTACACCTTATGATTCAATAGCTTGTAGAATCAACATTAGCAGCAATAACTTGAAGTAATCATTTTCTGTATGGCTTTACCAATCTCTCACATCATTGTGGAGGAATGTTGGCCCACTCTCCTTTTACAACGTTGCTTCAGTTCATTGAGGTTTGCGGGCATTTGTTTGGGTTGAGGTTTGGACTTTGACTGGGCAACTGCAACACCTTGATTCCTTTCTTTTTCAGCCATTCTGTTGTACATTTGCTGGTGTGCTTGGGATCATTATCCTGCTGCATGACCCAATTTTGGCCAAGTTTTATCTGTCAGACAGATGGCCTCACATTTGACTCTAAAACAATTTGGTGTACAGAGGAGTTCATGGTCGACTTAATGACTGCAAGGTACCCAAGCCCAAACCATCACCCCTCCACCACAGTGCTTAACAGTGGGTATGAGGTTTTTGTGCTGATATGCTGTGTTTGGTTTGCGCCACACATGGCGCTGTGCATTATGGCCAAACATCTCCACTTTGGTCTTGTCTGTCCAAAGGACATTGTCCCAGAAGTCTTGTGGTTTGTTCAGATGCAACATTGCAAACCTAAGCTGTTCTGACATGTTCTTTTTAGAGAGAGGAGATTTTCTCCTGGCAACCCTTTCAAACAATTCATACTTGTTCAGTCTTTTCTAATTGTACTGTCATGAACTTTAACATTTAACATGCTAACTGAGGCCTGTAGAGTTTGAGATGTAACTTTTGGGTTTTTTTGCAACTCCTCTAAGCATTGCACAGTCTTTGGGATGTCCACTCCTGGGAAGATTGGCAACTGTCTTGAATGTTTTCTACTTTTGAATAATCTTTCTCACTGTTTGGAAATTGTTTGAAAATTGGCTTATAACCATTTCATGAAGTATAGCTTGTCTCTACCTAAAGATAAGCGCAGGCAATGTTTGTTAAATGGTTCGTGGATGACATGACAAAAAAAAACTAAATTACTTGGTGATTAGCTGAAGAGCAATCTTAAACGTTAATTTTGGCAACTATTTGCACTTGTGCCCTTTAGTAAATTAGCTTCTCTGTACTTCTGTCATAGTGGTATTTTTCTATAGTCTGTTCACTTCTTTCATTTACATTAGCTGTTTTGCTATAGTAATAGCTTACTTTCAACATTAATCCAGGAATCAATTCAAGCATAATCACTCAATAAAAGTATTCTCAAAAAACAGAGCTTCTATAAATGTATTTCTTTAATTGAAAACGGTACACCACGAGATAACATTCCTGGATTAGGTTTGGTGACCCAATCAACAGCACCTGGAAGGATTTACCCTCCTTCTGCAGCTCTAGGCTCCTACCTTAAAATAGGCCCAGTCAGGACCGGACTGATTGGGCCTATGCGGCCTCATTAACGCAGGGCATAAGGGGCACCTGCCCCTTAAGCCCGCCGCAACTGCGACCGGGTCCGCCACTCTAAGGGGCCGGGAAGCCCCCACCAGGGCCGGCCTTACGGGTGTGCGGCCGCACAGGGCTTAACTTTATTTAACATGGAGGATGTTAAATAAAGTTAAAAATAAAAATGGGCTGCTCTGGCTTAAATGCCCGGGCCTATTTTTTTGTCCCAGTCCGGGCCTGCGTCCAGTGATACCAAGATAAACGTATTTGGTTCAGATGGTGTCAAGCTTGTGTGGGGCGGCAACCAGGTAAGGTTTAGACAGCAAATTTACACTGTTATACAGGCTGTACACTCACTACTTTACATTGTAGCAGAGGGTAATTTCTTCAGTGTTGTCACATGAAAAGATATAACAAAATACTTACAAAAATGTGAGGGGGTACTCACTTTTGTGAGATACTGTATATTAAGGTATGTACTGTACTTTCAGTTCAGGCACCCAAGGTTTTTTCTTCTAACATCAACAATTAAATGATGTCAGAACCTGCAGTAAACTACAATGGACTCCAATATGCATTTAACATAAAAATAGGGAGTTATACTTTTATCAATATGGTTAAAAAAAATGTGAGAGACTTGATATAACGTGGGGGAAAAAGTGATGAACATTATAAAATATAGTATATATATATATATATATATATATATATATATATATATATACACACATATACACCTGTATATAAAACAATAGAAAGGGTGGGGTTTTGTAGTTCTGTGATTTTATAATAGAATTGAAACAGCTCTGAATTAAAGAACATGATGTGACAATGTGCTGCTATTATTTCCTTTTATTTTCCAACCTGCCCCCCAGTTATGCACATCTGCCCCCAGGCTTTCTGCTGTGCCCTGGAAATGCCTTATAACTCCTATATGCCACTGTGCCCCATGATATGCCTTTTAACCCTCTATATACCACTGTGCCCCATGATATGCCTTTTAACCCTCTATATACCACTGTGCCCCATGATATGCCTCTTGACCCCCTATGTGGCATATAGGGAGGTAGAAGGCATTTCAGGAGGCAGAGTGGCGTTAAGGGGGTTAAAAGGCATATCACAGAGCACTCTGCCTACAGAAATGCCTTATGCCCCCCATTTAACACTCCCCCTCCCCAAACTTATCTCTGCTTCTGACTCCCTGGTGTGTAGTCGGGGCAGTGGTTAGACGTCTACGCGATTCGCATAGGCAACTTCCGCTGCAGCCGGAAGGAGGTGCCGTTAGCGGTGGGGGTCGTCTGCGTCCATCGCGCATACACTCTTCGGCTGTCAGAGAGAATTCCCCCGATGTGGGGAACACTCCTCTCTGACAGCCGGGGAAGGTCTGTGCGATGGACGCAGACTTCCCCCGCTGCTAACCGCACCTCCTTCCGGCTGCAGCAGAAGTTGCCTATGCGAATCGCGTAGACGTCTACCTGCTGCCCCGACTACACACCAGGGAATCAGAAGCACCCGTAAGTTGGGGGGGGCATAAGACAGGAGGATCCGGGTCCCCTGCAGCGCTGCAGGGGATCTGCATCTTAGTCTCATAGTCAGACCTATTTGAGGTCTGATTATAAGACGACTCTGATTATAAGCATTTGCTCTGGAAAAAAACTCGTATTTTAATTGAGCAAATACAGTAATTTGTGAGTTGAGTGAAAACTTAATAAGAGTTAATTGGTTAGTATGCATTAATGTGGAAAAAAAGTAAAAAATGTGTGGATAGCTATGGTTAATTGTCTACCGATAATTGAATTTTCATATGAAAAGAGTCTAGAAGAAACTAGAAAAGTTTCACGAAGGGCCAAGTTTCCTTTTATGTTGAATTGTTGTATGGATAGAGTAGGGATAATGTAATACCCTAGTGACATATAGTCTATCCATTCCCCAAAGATTCTTTCTGCTATACAGTACACCCTTGGAGGAAGAAAGAAAACATAGAAGACTCGGACCTTAAAAGTGTTTGAGATGAATATATTAAAGTTTTAAAAGAAAAATGAGAGGAACAAAAGAACAAACATTTTATTTTCAAATTGAGTAATGTTCAGATGAGTGAGAATACCATTATTTGGGCTGGGGAAAGTTGCCTCTCAGTCGGTTAATATGTATCCACTTAACCTTCACTCATATAATATCCATCTGTAATCACTAACCATGGTTGCACAGGACCAAGTGGGTAAATATATTTTATATATTTTATAGGTATATATGGTTGTAACATGTGCCATACTTAAAACGGGACATTTTTCTTTCAATGCACCTGATAGCTGATTACTGAGGCTTGCAGCCATTTGCAATACTCATAGCATTGCAGATTATATTTTTTTGTATTCTCCCTAATCATCCTGGGTATAATGGGTAACACACTGTTATCAATTATACTGGAATCCAAATTATCAGTTACCTTTATAGTAAATACAATACATATAATATATGTCCGCTTCTTCTATCTTTGCACATTGATTCTGTAAGTTTTAGTAACAGGTATGTTTAACCTTCAAATTAAATCTCCAGTAAATAAAAGGTATACTATAGCTATTAAATCTGATACATAGGGACTTATTATTTGTTAATGTGAATGAGCCATTCACATCAAATTACAGTTGTACAGATTTTACCGGTTACTACAAGCGTTACAGTTAAAAATCTAAACCTAATCTAAAGATGCATTGTACTGCAAAAGATTTCTGTTTGGGTTGTGCTTAAACCTACATACACTAATTAAATATATGACTAAGATAGTATCCACTTAACATTGCTTTGGATTTCTAAGACACAAGGAAAATATTCAAGAAAATTATAAAATTGCATAATGGAATTAGCATCCATATTAATTTTATGTAGTACTAATTTATAGAACAATGCACATCAAAATTTTCAGTTTTAATCATAAACTTAATTAGCATTTGTATTAAATACTGAGGGTGAAGATTAATCCCCATACAAAATGTATTATTCAGACATTTTATCCAGAATCATACGTGGTACATTAACATCCAGGGTATTGTCAAGTATTTAGATCACAGTATGTTTTGGACTGTACATCTGTGACCAGTATCTTCTACATTATATTAAACGGCCTAAGGCACACAACTGGAATTTTGTGAATATGTGAAAACCTGGATTCATACTAATTAACAATAGCCAATCAGAAAAATGGGATAACGAGAAAAAACTGTGCAAGTGTGCATCCAGGATAAAAACGTGTGAATAATCCTTTGTTGTTAAAACTTTGTACAGCACATATTAATGTTGAAAACCAAGACATATATATGTCAGTACCTCTGCAGCTGTTTCACACTGATAACTACTCTTTCTAGATGAACAAACACCAGTCTCAGCTTGATAGTGTAGATGAACAATGCGGGCTTCTATTGCAAGTGGATACAATGATAAACAATTTTCTCACTGGCTAGACTTTGGTCATTTGCAAAGGTACCAACAGAACAAAGAAGAATACTAAATAGTAAAATCCAGTTATGGAAAATAATACATTATAAAATGAACTCTTATAACCTATAAAGCACTTAAGACCATTTATATTTGCGTTATCATTTTTATTGAATGTTCCTTCCTCGTGCCTCTGTGTTGCTGGAGATGCCTTTTACCCCCCCCATGCTTGTGTGCATCATCATGTGTGAATGAAGTCATCACGTATGACATCATCTAATGACTAGCTGTTTGGCTAGTTGGCACAGGGAACCACTTTCTAGTTGCCCGTGTGTTGTTCAGCTTGTGCTGTGATTCAGCAGTATCACTAATCTCTGTGTCCCTGGACTGGTTTATTTTGACCATCACTAACCTCTTTGTTCTGGACCCTGCTTTGTCTGACCATGAATGATCTATGTGCTCCCTAAGCTGGTTTTATTTGACCCTCACTGATCTCTGGCCTCCTGACATCTTAACCCATCCACCTCTAAAACTCGTGCCTTAGTTCCTCCTCTGCACACTGAATGCAGCAGTACAAAAGGACCACTCCAGGTAACCCACACGTGTCGCCCAAGTGTATGTCTGTGAGGCACGCATTGAAAGCCTGTATTACAGGATGGTTCAGTTAACCCAAGCACTCAAGCCCTTGGTTACCCATACTAAACTTGCACAATTCAAAGTACCATCTTATGTGGTATGCCTTTCACAGTCTGTGACAATGACAGCTTCTGTTAGGGGGTCATGACACATGTTCACAGTTGACACATTGAATCTATGCATTTTCTGAAAGGTTGAAGTATGATAAAAAAACATAAAACCCAAGTAAAAATAGTGATTTATTGTCACATACCTGGCTGCCGGTGCTTCTGGGTCCTCGGACCGGCAGCCGCCGAGGAGAAGAGGGAGACCTCCCACCGTGTCGCGGCAGCCGCAGCCGCCACGGAGAAGAGGGAGACCTCCCGCCTTACCGCAGCAGCTGCAAGCGCCGCGGAAAAGAGGGAGACCTCCCACCTCGGCACAGCAGCCTCAGCCGCCGCGGAAAAGGGGGAGACCTCCCGCCTTACCGCAGCAGCCGCAACCACCGCGGAGGAGAGGGAGACCTCCCGCCTCTTCGAGACAGCCTCCGCCGCCGCGAGGAAGGGGAAGACCTCGCGGTTCCTCACGTCGGTCGCCCTCTGCTGGAGCCAGGTCCGGTCCTGCCGCATGCACGCGGTCCTCTGCACGCCACCTAGTGGCGCCAGCCGGTACTACCGCTCCTTTAAGGATTTTATGATCCGCCAATCCCAAGATGGCCGCGAACCGGAAGTGACGTAACGGCACTTTGAAATTTTGGCGGGAATTTGGTAATTGATGCCTGGACTTCCTCTGCCTATTTATAGCCTCAGAAACCTTCCTGCCTTGCCTTCTGATGGTTGTACCTATCTTGTATAGTGTCATCTCAGTACGCGTTCCTGTTTGATTTCCCGTTACCGACCCGGTTTGTTCCTGTTACTGATTCCTGGCGTTTGACTCTGGCTTACCCTGCAACGATCCTGACTTCTGGCTTCCTGACCTCGGCTTACCCTACAACGATCCTGACTTCTGGCTTCCTGACCTCGGCTTACCCTGCAACGATCCTGACTTCTGGCTTCCTGACCTCGGCTTACCCTGCAACGATCCTGACTTCTGGCTTCCTGACCTCGGCTTACTCTTTGGCTATTCTGTACTGGACTCTGTTGTTCTGTCTATTGGACTTGCACACGTTGTTCTACCTGATTACAGGTTCTACCTGACGCTGTGCGTGACATTTATCAGAGGAAAAGGAATGACACCGAATATCCTTCTGTCCATGTAGACCAACTAAATCCACTTCACCTGAAAACCAACCACCGGTTTGGGTTCCCTGAAGGAGGACAATGAAAATCTTCAACTTTGGCCCATGCATGGGGACATCCAAAATAAAAAAATAAAAAAGAACACACTGTAAATAACAATCAAGTCCAGAAGGGATGGCAGTGAATCCTAAAATGTAGTGAGATATTTTATCTTCTATTGACTTGAATGAAAGTTTAGGAAGCAAGGGTATCTAAGGTACATGTTTATCCAATACATAATATAATCGTGTATCTCCAAAATATTTCTAACCAAAAGAAATATTGATTAAATATAGAGATTAGCATGATATGTCTGGTACCACAAGGTTCTTGATTTGCGTTTGTGTATTTTGTATCCATGAATATAATTTTTCTTAGCTCCTTGTATTGTGTTGCAAGACTTACATGAAAGAACAGTGAAAGTTCAAGGACATAAAAAAAAACCTTGATTGCCAAATCCAAGAACTTCAGATTTATATTTGATAAAGGATGAAAATAAGGTCCAGCAGCTATACAATACCCAAACATCACAAACTGCAATAGCACTAAGAAATTACGGCTTGTGCCAAGGTTAATTTTTTCAGTTGGCTGAGATACACATTAACAACATCAGCATGTACTTCCACCTGACCTATAGCGGAGCAATAGTTAAAGACAATTCAATGTCTGAATCACATTAAAAAAAGTACTAATAAAAAATATTTTGTAATATCTTACATATTAATCTCTTACATATACACTTTAATGTTTCTATCACATCTCACTTCCCAACAATTTTTGTGAAAATTATTGGCAACTTTTTACCCATTGCACAAGCCCAGTACAATAGTAGCTACTGAAATACATTTGGCACTTATCCTGTTTGGTGAAAATAAGCAGATTGCATCTGATGTATATATATACGGTATATATGTATATATATATATATATATATATATATATATACATACATACAGCTTAGCATGCAGAATAGCATTTAAAGTGATGGTCAACAGCATGTACAGATTAAGGAACACTATTTGGGGCAGCAGTGAATTCTTCCAAAGTCTTTCAAAGAGGAAGGCATGTAAAGGAAAGGGACACATTTAGATACTATGTATTTTGCTTGGTATGGATGGAACAAAACATGATTTAATGTGGCTAAATGTTATAATTTTTTTATGTTATTTTGAGAGTAGATATTACAGGTCATTCCAGGCAGATGCACCGCTTGTTAATTATCATGCTTGACTAATCCATTGGTTTTCTACAAAAGAAACAGATTCAGATAATTGCAAAATAATATGGTGATGTTGTTTTCTCTGTGTAGTTACGGAAGGTTTCTAATGGCTTGAATACATTAATGTTTTCCCTTTTGAAATTAAATGGCAGTCACCGGGGATTAGCATTTGTTAGGAAAACTAAAGATTAGTTGTGCACTGGGGTATTAAATAATGAGCATACTAAACAAGTGATAATTTGAGAAAAATGGTGGGTATCTTATGCCATTCCTATAAAAAGAGAGTATTAAGGAGCGTAAACAAATCGTTTTGTGCTAAAATGCCCATTTACTGTGTGGTGATGCATAATATGCATCTGTTTTAAGAGATCACAGACAATTCTCAGCTAATTCATAGAGTGAAATGTATGTATATATGGACACTAGGTTTGTTGATCTAGAAAAGGCAAATTGATAATATCTGAATATATGCAGAAGTTTAAAAGTGTCAATTATAGGGAGTTGGAAAGTATGCCTAAATAAGGTACAATGGATACAGTAGATAGTCTCAAAAGCTTGCAATTCATTATACGTCAGAAACAGATATTATGGTAACCAAATTTGCTTCCTCTCTTTTTAACATAGTACAACTCTATACCTAAATAAGGTACCAAATACATGCACGTGTATAAATTATATATGTTTGCAGTGATATCAATATCAATTAACTAATGCAGATGAGATTGATGTCCAAGGAAAGAAAGTGTATTGCTGGGTTCTAAAAAAGGTCTGCTGCTTAAACCTACTTGTTATTGGGACTTTGTCCTATAACTTGCTGGTTGTGAGGTCTGAGGATACTCCTAATGCAGCCTGGGGGATTGCAAGTTTACAGTTAATTTAAATTGTAGAACGATATATTATTATGTGCTGTGTATTGTGTGATAGAGGTTGTAGAAGTTAACACAGTAAGGGAATTTAAACATGCATGGGATAGGCATAAAGCTATCCTGAATCTAGGATGAGACCAAGGGTGTTTAAGTGAATCTTTACATCCGGGGAAAACCGGCAGACTAACTGTGCCAAATGGTTCTTATGCTGTCAAATTCTATGCTTCTATAATATACAGCCTTTTGTTTTAGAAGTAAATCACACGGTTGAATAAATGGTGTGATATTGTTGTACAAAATAAATAAATACTTCTTATAAGAAATATGTAATTTTTCAAATGTTGAATACATTTTAAAATAATCTTTAAACATTTTCCTTCATTTTCATTGTGTTCGTTGAGGGTCCCTTCTTGGTTTTGGAGATTTGTACAAGTCTACCGTGGGCCGTCTATTCTTCAAACTCAGACCCATGGAAACCTGGTGCCAGTGACACTGTTCCTTCCTGGGTCATATCTTATCTCTCTGGTTGCACTTGCAGGATCTTCCTCTCTGCCTCCTCTCTTAGTCACTGCACCCCAAACCTCAGTTCTAGGTCCCTTTCTATTCTCATTTTGCATTCCCCTCGTTAATAAACCAATTCTGTCCTTTGGCTTATAGTATCACCTGTATGCTGATGATAACCAATCTATATTTCTTGATCATATTCCTTCCTCTGTGAATAACCCCCCCAGCCTCCCTCACAGCCTTTAGTCTGTCACTCTCAAACAAGTTAGTGCCTTTCTATAATAATAATGTCTTTCATTATTTCTCCAAAGTGTCCAAGCAAAGTTTCTTGTGAATGAATATCTGCTGTAATCTTTTGTGATGCATGGGAGTCTCAACTGCATCTATCAGAACCAATCCAAACTGCTCAGCCACATTAAAATTGGTTGACGCTTAAGGCCATTCAGATTTTGGTAGAATAAAAAGTAAATTTCACTTAAGCATATGTCTTATGTTTGCTTTGATCGGAAACAATGGACCTTGGCATGAAGAAAATATCTTTAATTTGGATCAAGTTTGAGTTTATCAGTAATGGGAAAACATTAGCTTCTAGGATGATCTCTGTAAGGCTATAGACTCCTAGCAAATAGTTATATTCCTCCCTGTAGATAGTAAATTAAACAAAATCAGCACAGAAAATTATATAAGACACGTTTTCATATACTTTCCTATGGAAAACATCGTGCTTAAACACCTTCTCTTACTATTCCCTGGCACCTTAGGCTGTTTAGAAGGCTAGCATAAAAATGACAATAGTGGGACACTGAAAGGGAAATATAATCCATAGGGTGTGAGCTACATAGAAGATATGAAATACGCAAAGTGAGCTCAGAATGCTCATTACATATCTCCTATTTACTGTCACTATCTGTCATTCATTTAGTGATGACTACAATGGATAAAGATACTTTTCTGCAGTGTTGTGAGGCTTCTGTCAGCAGCCTTTTCCTACCGCTCTATAGCAAGTCTCCTGTGGTTTAAGTGCGCACATGAAAATTCCATTAAAAATGGATACCACGTGCTAACACTTAAACAGGGGGCTCCATTCAAGAGGAGAGAACACTGCTGATCTTCCAGTAAATGACCAGTAGCGTCTCTCTTACAAGGAAGCAATAAGAATGATCCAATACCTGCCTGTAAGCAGGGATCGCTGCATAAAGCCAGCAACCAAAATGGTTTTTGGTTTGTCACTGGATCACCTGGCCATTTCACAGGATCCCTGTGATCAAATATTGTCCTGTAACAAGTGTTCCCCCTCTCCCTACATAATGTGATATATACTTGTCTTCATCTAGGTATCTTAATCTAGCTTAATTTAGCCTGAAAAAAATGTTACTTTCCCTAGGTGACCTAAATCTATACTTCATATAAGGCTATAGCAAAACTATGAACATTGGGCCAACATCCCAAGGAGTATCTGGGCCCCTGACAATCAAAAGGTTAAAATATCTGAGGCAATCTCAGTGCATTATAAAAAAGTTTATGAAAGTTTTATGTATAAACGTATTGACTGTTGATCTACTGTGAAGTTAAAAACATAAAGAGCTGGAAATAATTATATTAAGCCCCACCCTGTCAATGCTTTTAGACAATGTTCCAGCTTTTAATTTGCGTCAACACAAATAGACCTTTCACAGGTGTATTAATGAAAACAAAACCTGAGTAAACTGGAGAACAAGGCTAAGGTTGGATCCTGGAAGTTGCATTCAAAAGTCTTGCTTCATGGATGAATTATGCCTGGGAAACAGTGGTTAATACTGGATGCTGAAGTCAACTCACCCGCAAGGCAGAAGATATTTAAGGGGTCTTCTATTAACTAAATAGCATGCCGCAGTGTACACCATAGATAAGCATGGGAATTATGATGGAGTTTCTAAAATGTTTGTTTTTTCAATTAAATCTTAGAAATATTATTTATTTATAAATAAAATCAGCACAGCACAAATGAAAAATATGCTGCTTGGTATTTAAAATACAAGGGAAATATTCTGGCAGAACTAAAAAGGGCTTTTCTGAAAGAACACTATATTTCCCTTCTACCCTCTATTTTCTACCCCTGATTTGTACCTATGCATCATTCTTATGTGTCTTTTAAGCTCTTTGTTTCCAGACTATGTAGTGTTACCTTGACCGCTTGTCTTCATTCACCATAGTTTTTTGTTTCTATGGTAACATGGTTTTCACTAAAACTGAATTTAATACAACATATAAACTTTTACATTAATGTGAAAACATATTTTGCTTCATAATTATCCCACATTCTTGGCTGATTTTCCCCTCACACATGTAATGCACTGTGTGTGTAAAGTCTTTCCCCTCTTGCAAATGCATTAAGGGATTCATCAGAATCCCCTCCATTGCATTTGCCCACTTTCTCCACCCCCCCCCCAGCTCCTCGGCTTACAACAACTTTCCTGTATGCAGGAATGGTCTCAGATCCCTTGCCATGTATTGTGCTACAACAATTTTTTTACAACAAACCTGTGTTGTGTTTACAATTGTTTAATATCCATGAGAGCAGAGTATCTGCATGTATTTTTTGAAGAAAATATCAAAAGGTTAAACAATAAAGACAAATTTTCACAGCCTTCTTTGCCAAGGGTGCCAACATTTGACAAGGGAACTGCATATGAGCTTGTTTTCACATCTCATTCCAAAACAATAGACATTAATATGCCCCCTCCTCCCCTTTGCATCTAAAACAGCCTCCACTCATCTGGGAAGGCTTTCTATGGGAATGTGTGCCCATTCAGCATTTGTGAGGTCAGGCACTGATGTTTGACAAGGAGGCCATGCTTACAATTCATCCCAAAGATGTTCAATGGGGTCAAGGTCAGGGCTCTGTGCAGGCCACTCAGGTTCCTCCACACCAAACTCGTCAAACAACGTCTTTGTTGCTTTAGGCACACAGTTGTCTAAAATGTCTTTGTATGCTGCTGTAGCATTAACATTATCCTTCGCTGGAAGTAAATAGCCTAGCCCATACCCTGAAAGACAGCCACCACACCATTATCCCTCCTTCACCAAATTTACAACTCCTGCAGATGTTTCAGAATGTTCAGATATGGCCATTGTAGAGCTTGTAAACACATTAGACACACTAAGATGTTTACGATAACTTTACGATAATACACAAAGGGAATATAGGATCACATCTTTCATAAACTATTCCACAATGGCATTTGTGTATTTAATGATGTTTTTGTCGTAAAAAAAAGATATGGGAAAAACAGATAAAGTATTGAAGTCCCAGTGGTTAAACATGTGAAGGTAGTACACAATGATCCTTTATATCTAACTATATCTATCTCTCTCTCTCTCTCTCTCTCTATATATATATATATATATATATATCGTATATATCTATACTAGGTATAGAATTGGTTGTACCAGTTCCCCCGAGAAGAAACTGGCAGGTTAAACTGTTACAATGGGAGTCCTTCTGGGTATACACCCTTATTTCTTTGAAATTATTTCTTTGGAATTAACTGATATTTATCCCAATAAGTTATCTCTATGTATTTAACCCAGTATATTTGACAACCTAATACTATATGGATATTACAAAAAATATACAACTTGTTAGAATACTTTAGATTTTCCTTGCTTTTCAATATAGTACAAAACATTAAATACATTAATTAAACTATGTTGGTCAATAAGAGTGCTATAAGATTGTAAGGTTATCCCCCTTTTGTGGCCCCTTACCTTCCATCCAATAGCTGAATACCAGGGTAGATACTAAAATGGAAGATTATATATTTATTGACACAGCTATACTGATAATTCTAGATTATCTGTATGGATAAACAATATCCACAGGGTTATGTCCATTCTCCAGTAAGATTGAGCTGATTTGATAAACCAGAAAAGAGGTGTACCCATAAGTGTAAACTATATGTACTTTTTTTTTTGTCCTCTCCTGGATCTATTCATCAGTGTGGTGGACATGGCCGCTAATAGATGCAGGAAGAGATTCCTGTTGAACTATAGTGTAATATATGCCATGGGTTCTTCAGAGCAAATCAATGTAGACTAGAGATAGTTTAGACTTCTAAAAGGACCTGATATAAAGGGCCCATATTTCCTTCCATTAACTTGGGATCTTAACTGAATGACAATAGCGGGACAATTTTTACCCTGTTTCTTCAAAAAGTATTCATTTACAAGTTACTTGAGTTTGTATACTTTGTGTATGCAAGACATTTTTTTGTTTCCAGTTTGGTTTACATTTAGGAATACTTTTCTTTCTTAAAATGAAACCTTTTAATGCTACAATTTGTGGATTATATGTTCCTTTTTAGCCACTTTTCCAAGAATCAAAATCAGGTGTTTCGACAGTATATCCAAGCAGCCAAGGCCCCTTATCCCTGTATTTTTTATTTTAGTAATTGGTATGGATGGACCATAGAACAAGTGCAGGTTGCATCACGTCCATACATGTTTTCATTCATATTACGTTTTGTACAATGGAATACTGCAGCATTGCTTATAGGCCAGTAAGCTCCTTCAATGCCATATCAAATTAACCCCTTAATGACAAAGCCCGTACATGTACGGGCTCAAAATGCATTTTTTTCAATGGGTTTAGGGACCGCCCATTGTCCTTAAGGGGTCCTTAAGGGGTTAAATATGTTCCTGCATTGAAGGAGTAAACTTTAAAACTTTTTTACTGTGTTAGTATCAGTAATTTGTTTTCTGTCCCCTGATATAGTTAACTAATAGTATTTTGATACATTTTGGGGCTTTATACCTGAACAATATCACTACTCAATAATAATAACCACATCAAGGTTAATACATTTAGTTTCATTCCTGCAATGTATCAATTTTAAGTTTCTTGGTGGAAGTCAATGTTATTTCTCCTTTGAAGTGGATTTTGACAAATTAAGAATGATACATTTCTAGGACGAAGGCCAGTCGTGGTCATGAAAAGCCTGGATTTTAGACAGCTTATTAACTTGAGACCTTGGTTTGGAGGAAGGAGTTTTTAAGGACTTTCTATGCGACCTTACAAAATATTGTTATTGTTGACCTAGTTCTCTGTAACGGAGTTATTTTTGTATTAAGAACAAAAATAATAATAAAAATGAGTTAGTGACATATAGAAAAAGCTAAGAACTGTGCTGTTTCTGTTGAATCCACGTAAAAATTACCCAAATTATTGTTCCCGATAGTGTCAAATCTGCACAGCAAGAGACTCGCTAGCTTTTAGAGGCAAAGCAATGCTGCAGTCGTTCATCTCAATAACACTGAACCTGAGTATAGTCAGGAGACTTGGTGGTAGACTGAGAAAATTCAATCTTATTTTTCAATTGTTCCACTGATTACTGGTTACTGTAGTTTTTCTTTTATATAAGTGAAGGGTTGGTCCTGTGTGACATTTAATCTATGCTAAAGCATTTTTGTAAAATATGGCAATTTGGTACATGGCTTGTTGAATAAAATATAGAAAAGAAAAAGCTTTTAACTGAAAAATAAATTTGGAATGTAATTTACTTTTTCATAAGCAACAACACACAACAAATATGTGGTTTTCTTTCATCTGATTCCATGAGCAGTGATTTTTAATTGAAAAAAGTGTATATAAGAGGAGATACTAACTTAAATGCGCTAATGATGTTTGTGTGGTTGATCAGTTAGTACATGTTACATGACTATGTTCTCTGGTGGTTGAATCACTGACTACTTTCTTCATTTGTTTTCCCTTCAATAGTCTAGAATCTCAGGTGGGATCCATTATATGTAATGCTTGCTCAGACGCACAAATCACATCAAGCCTTAAAGGTGTGCCTATTAGATTTTTTTAAATGTTTAACAGCATAAATCCATATTCTTATGAACCTAATATTTCCAATTCATCAAGCCTTGATGTGATTCTTTGCTGCCATCTAGAGTTTTTAAATGTGGAATCCACAAAGCCGCATAGTAACATGATTAGAAATATACAAATGTTGTCATTTTCTGTGCTAGCGTGTATGTATAAATATTTTAATTGTAGGTTTACCGGAGGACTCTAGTTATTAACAGGCATTAGGGATATGGGATTTTGACCTTCTCTGTCTTGGTGTGAAAGTCTCAGAGGAAAGACCCCATTTTAGCTCTGTGTTAAATATATGCTGAGACATTTTACAATGGTAGCTATGGATTGAAATCTTATGTTGATCAATTTATTTTGTCCTACATTAAAAAGCACCATTTGTGTGCTAAAGGAGAGAAAATGGAGCCTTTAAAATCAAAAGTTTACTTTTTATTATTTAGTTGGCATTTGTGCCATTCTACAATTCTACAAATTTATAATGTTTCAATAACAGTTGGTTAAGAGAATGGTCCACACCGTAGGTATATTAGTCAAAAGAAAGACAAACTTAAGTTGTGTAATCTTAATAAAAAATAACTATTTTTATGTCTGTTTCCTTCCTTTGCCCCCTATAGAATCTCTTTCAAAATATCCCCTACCCCCTATACACTTGACTTCTCCCCCCGTCCTTGTATGACCTGTTGTTAGTGTGGTCCTTGTCCTCCAGGCTTGAGATGGAATTATTCTAGTACAGTATGTGTCACTGTCCTGTAGATGTTAATAAATTAGCACTGATGGGATGTGACATTGTTATTGTATTAGACCACCTTTTGTTCTTCTGTGTTTTCCCTGTCCCTTTGGTAGATATACTTGGGAAAATATTTCTATAAAATTACATTTAAATAAATAGCCATTCGTGAGAGAATGCCACATAGCTCAGGAAAGCACATATTGGATAGACATGGGCAAATGCTTAACATAGTATACTTTAACCCCTTCAATTTTGCCATTTTAGCGGTATGTCGGTTCACCGAGTATTCTCCTTTCCTGTGAATAGTGTACCCATGTAAACTATATATTGTTTTTTCATAGAGAGAGGGCTTTCTTTTGATGCCATAGGTAGCTGAAAATTTAGGATGAGAAATTTAGGAAAAACTAGTGTAAATTACAAAAAAACATACTTTTTTATATATTTTTCCCCTCTGAATTCTCACAAAATGAAGTAAAATGATGGAAAATCCCCTGCAAATTTATCAATTCAGGTGTCTTGATTTCAGAAATACCTCAGTTATATAGACTTTCCATACTTTCGCAGCACTTACTGTTTAGGGAACATACTATAAGGTGTAGATTATTTCTTACAAAGCCGTAGAATTTTTACATTAGGTATGATAGTATCCCAACTCTAATTTTAGACAAATAAACCAAAAATACAAATGCTGTAAAGCAGACAACCCAGACTATCGTATCAGGGGTATTTGGGCACTCTTCATGCAGCTATTTGGCCACCAATCAAAGTCAAAGGTTTAGAAATTATTTCCTGCGCTATTTTTCACCAACACTTCTGTGTTGCTTAGATTTTTTTGTACAGGGTATGTGTTACGGCAGAGAAACCCAGCCAAAATTACTTAGCTGCATCTCCTGATTACGGAAATACCACACATCCTTATTTTGTTTTGGCCATCTCCATCCCTTACATATAACACCCTATAGGGTAGTATTTTTCATACTTATGGCTTAACGGTTTTGGGGGTTGTGAACGGAGGCAGGGGGTTATACTGTTTAGCTGTTGTGCCAGGGCAATGGGATGTCATCAGTGCAGTATGGTTAGAGGTCCTCTTAGTACCCGTAATGATGTGGGTGTCAGTGTGGCAGAGCTCGTCCTGGTGTGTGTTTAGGTGTCATTGTGGCAGAGCCTGTCCTGGTGCATGTGTTAGGGTGTTAGAGTGGCAGAGCCTGTCCTCGTGTGTGTCTGGGTGTCGGTGTGGCAGAGCCCGTCCAGGTGTGTGTTTGGGTGTTGGTGTGGCAGAGTCTGTTCTGGTGTGTGTGTTTGGGTATCAGTGTGACAAAGCCTGTTCTGGTGTGTGTCTGGGTGTCGATGTGTCAGAGCCTGTCCTGGTGTGTGTTTGGGTGTTGGTGTGGCAGAGCCTGTCACGGTGTGTGTGTGTTTGGTTGTCAGTGTGGCAGAGCCTGTCCTAGTGTGTGTGTCTGGGTGTCAGTGCGGCAGAGGCGGTCCTGGTGGGTGTGTTTGGGTGTCGGTGTGGCAGAGCCTTAATGGTGTGTGTGTGTTTGGTTTGTCGGTGTGGCAGAGCCTGTACTGGTGTGTGTGTTTGGTGTGTCGGTTTTGCAGAGCCTACCCTGATGTGTGTTGGGGTGTCGGTGTGGCAAAGCCTGTACTGGTGTGTGTTTGGTGTGTCGGTGTTACAGAGCCTGTACTGGTGTGTGTATTTGGTGTGTCAGAGCCTGTCCTAGTGTGTGTGTGTTTGGTGTGTTGGTGTTGCAGAGTCTGTTGTGGTGTCTGTGTTTGGCCGTCGGTGTGGCAGAGTCTGTCCTAGTGTGTGTGTGTTTGGGTGTCAGTGTGGCAGAGCCTGTCCTGGTGTGTGTGTTTGGTGTGTCGATGTGGCAGACCCTGTTCTGGTGTGTGTGTTTGGTGTGGCAGAGCCTGTCCTGGTGTGTGCGTTTGGGTGTCGGTGTGTCAGAGCCTGTACTGCTGTGTGTGTTTGGAGTGTCGGTGTTACAAAGCCTGTCCTGGTGTGTGTGTTTGGTGTGTTGGTGTGGCAGACCCTGTCCAGGTGTGTGTTTGGTGTGTCGATGTGGCTGACCCTTCCTGGTGTGTCTGTTTGGGTGTTTGGTGTGTTGGTGTGTCAGAGCCTGTACTGCTGTGTGTGTTGTGTGTGTTTGGGTGTTGGTGTAGCAGAGCCTGTCCTGGTGTGTGTGTTTGGGTATTGTTGTGGCAGAATCTGTCCTGCTGTGAATGTTTGGGTGTTGGTGTGGCAGAGACTGTCATGATGTGTGTTTGGTTGTCAGTGTGTTTGGGTGTTGGTGTGGCAGAGCCTGTACTGGTGTGTGTGTTTGGCTGTCGGTGTGGCAGAGCCTTCCTGGTGTATGTGTGTTGGGGTGTTGGTGTGGCAGAGCCTGTCCTGGTGTGTGTATTTAGAGTGATGGTGTTACAGAGCCTGTACTGGTGTGTTTGTTTGGTGTGTCGGTGTGTCAGAGCCTGTACTGGTGCGTGTGTTTGGGTGTCAGTGTGGCAGAGCCTGTCCTGGTGTGTATGTTTGGGTGTTGGTGTGGCAGAGTCTGTCCTGGTGTGTGTTTGGGTGTCAGTGTGGCAATGCCTGCCCTGGTGTGTGTGTTTGGGTGTCGGTGTGGCAGAGTCTGTCCTGATGTGTGTGTTTGGGTGTCGGTGTGGTAGAGGCTGTCCTGGTATGTATTTGGACATCTGTTTCCTGGCACTTTACTTTCTGTAGGAATAAATTAAACAAATTAAATTTTTAGGTACCCAGAGATAAAACACCCTCCTGAATTTGTAGTCACTTCAGAGTACAAAACTTTCAAGGCCGAGAAATTAGTGAGAGGAAAAGTAAAGGTTTTGTGTTATTAACTCTATTTCAACCTGCATATTTTATTGAAAAGGATTAGTGACATTAAATTGTGGCTGCAGGCGTTCTGTGTATGATGACTTTTTTTTACTGTACTGATGTACTTCCAATCCCAATGAGCATGGATGGTGGACTGATTCGGTGGCGCAACAAGCCACTTGACTAGATTTGTCCATGGTTGGCAGCGCCAAAGGTAAATATTAATCTTAAATGATTATTTATTCCAAACCACACAGGGGCATTGAACAAGGAAAAACGGTTTTGCGGTGCTGCTGACATTGATTGTAGTTAGTAGCTCTTCATTTTTTGCGTAAATATCCTTTCTCCTCTCTTGACCCCTGCAGTGGGATTCTGTCAATGTTGAATCAGATAATATTAAGGAGCTTTGACTGTTTTTTTTATTGTGAAAGAAAAACTGTGGTACCCTACAGTGAGTTCTAATTAAATAAGTTTCCTTTGTAAGGAAAAATATAAAAATTCATAACTTTGTGGATAAGCGTTATGTTCTTTTAACATGTGCAATGCATTTGCTGCATGTTCTTATTTTATTAAAATGGATAACTATACACATTGCATTCTCTTCTGTGGTGAATTTCTATGATTTTAAACAACTCGGAGTTAAGCTAGAAGAAAAATCTAAAGTCACCAATGCTTATGACTGGCATTTATACATTCTCTATATATTCTTATTAAATTCTATATAATAAAACATTTCACTCTTGGAGGAAGTTAATCTAACCACACAAAACCTTGACTAATATTGAGCATGCTTTAAAGGGCCATACAAATCCTTAATTTGTGTTAATGGGGGTGAATAACGCATGGTTTGCAGTTCAGTGACCTACCTAAAATGAGATCCTCAAGCAGAGAATACAGACAATGCCTAGTAAACTTGCTACAATTAAAGCTTATGGAAACAGTTGCAGTGAAGTCTGTAGACAAATAATGAATGTTAAATAGTAACATTTTCTAGATAACCAAACACCACCTTGAGACAGGTCTTAACTCATTTAATGCAAATATAACAGATAAGCAGTCTAAATACATTTTGACATGGCCATTTTGAACTTGACAAACTAAATTAAATAGGTAAAAGTACCATTTATAAACTTTTATTCTTTGCTAGCCCACATAAGTTTGTCAATAATTAATAGGGGAATTGGGAGATACTAGTTATGAAGACACTAAAAAAGTTAAAATTATATACAATGGAAAAACGGCGTCTTAGAGGGGATATGATAACATAAATATATGCAGGGCCAATATAAAGAGCTCTTCAGTGACATGTTCATTAACAGAAATGTACAAAGAACAAGAGGTCCCCCTCTGAGACTGGAAGAGCGGAGATTTCATAGATGACAAAGGAAGGGATTCTTTACAGTGAGGACAATAAAGGTATGGAATTCACTGCCAAGGGAGGTGGTGTTATCAAATACATTAGATGCCTTCAAAAGGGGTCTAGATATTTTTGTAGAAAGGCATGACATACAGGGATATAAATAGAATTAATATTTTAAGAGCTTCTTGATCCAAGGAGAAATTTGATTGCCTCTTGGAGTCAAGAAGGAATCTTTTTCCCCTGATGGCAGAATTCAAAGTAGCTTAATTAGGGATTTTTTGCCTTCTTTTGGATCAAGAATAGGTAGGTTAGGTAGAAGGGTTGAACTTGATGGACTTAGGTCTTTTTTCAACCTTATGTACTATGTAACTATGTAATCTCAAAAGGGGTAGGATAAAAGAGCTAAAAGCAATAAAAAAAATAACAGTAAATCACTGAAAGCATAAGAGGCTTAAGGATATCAACTATAAACCAGTAGAAGTATCTAGCGATGTTTGGGAATAAAAATTTTTTTTTTTTTTTTAAAAAAGGTCCTTATTAAAACAGGATTATTGTAGATGTAGCAGCAGAACCACTTGCCAAGGTTTCCTCTTCTTGGCTTGGACAGGCAGAGTAGTTCACAAGGGGGTTAGTGGCTGGGCTCTCACGGATGTGGATATGTGAAAGAAAGAGAAACACGTTTTTTTTACAAAATGAAGGCCGCAAGGGGCTACTCACATTTGGTGGGGGCTTCTTCAGTTAGCCTCAAAGTATGTGCTTGGGTGATATAATCCTCGCCTTAAAGATTTCTTTGGCAGCAATATGTAGTATGGGTTTCTTCAGTTAGCCCCAAAGTGTGAATTTAGGCGGTATAATCCTTGCCTTGGAGTTTCTTTAGCAGCAGCCTTTGGAGCAGTCTGGAGTGTCCTCGGAGTGTATAGAGGAAGCCTGTGCTAGGCGAAACGCATTTGTGTGTTATTTTATATTAACCTTTTGTTGGTTTTTATTGGTTTTTATTACCATAAGTTTAGAATAAATATGTTTTTTGAAAACTATTTATCTTGCTCCTGGACCTTTTTTAATTTACAAATTAATCGTGTTTCTCTTTCTGTGACATATCCACATCCGTGAGCACGCAGCCACTAACCCCCTTGTGAACATGTAACTATGTAACATTCATTATTTTTTCTTTTAACAGAATTATATTGTTCAATAATAAGATACCTTTCCCAGTGTTATACAAATAAGGTGTGTTTGAACACATATATGTATTTGTAAAATCTCAGGGGTCTGTTGACCTTAAGATACTAGAATAAAATGTTAGTCTGCGCTACTGCTGTGGGGGCAGCACACGATTCCCCCAAATTAACAAACAGTTGCTGGTAACGTAAATGTGCTGCTGTCTTAAACTCAATTCAGAAACAGTTCGCACATTGCATGGTCCCCTGACCTGCCTAATTTGTCACCAATATTAAATTATCAATTTATTATTGTTTTATGTTGTCTACAAACTAGTAGTTTTGCTGGTAGCGTAAAAATGCAGCTGTCTTAAACCCAACTCAGGAACAGTATTTCAGCAACTAAAACACACTGCACAGGATGCACATTTGTTTGGTTTGTTTCATTGGAGAACTCCTTGTTATCGGAGATTCATACAGACGCATGAAACTGGCACATTAACATTAAATAAAGTGTGTGCGAATCCAAATACACAAGTCTGGTGGACAAACAAACATAACTTACCTTAAAATCTTTCCTAGTGTCATTTGTGAGAATTTGTTCCTTACTAGTTGGTCTGTGTCCATACAGACAAATATGATTTAACAGTGCCACCTAGTGTCTGTAACAGAATATCCACTTGCATTAATCTTTCGGGGCTGTGATTAGAGTCTGTCCAGTATCTAAGTGTAATTTATATAACTGCAAAATGTCTTGCATAATACTTATTTGAGCCTTTTAAGGACACTGAGAAAAAGGATAAATGCTGTACATAATTACAAAATAACTGGTTCTCTATTTAAAGGTTTCCTGCAAATATAGTTCTGAATTTTTATATAAAAAATGAGTACATATTATTGATTGCACACCAGATACAATTTTATATTGTTTTTCAATATAGTTTTCATTTGAATCTATTTTCATATGTAATATCCGTTGTTTAATATGAGTAATGTTTTTAAAATGAAGAAAAATTGAAAAAAAAAAACTAGTAGGAGGTGTCATCATTCAACTCAACAATGTGGTTACTCTGTTCACTTACTCAGTGTTTCCAGAGCTGACACAACTGGAAGAGAATGTTCCAACAGGAGTTCATCTTACTCCCTTAGATGTTTCGTATCCATCTGCTCTACATCTCGGTGGTCCAATTTTATTTTTGTTCGCATCGTATAACATGGCCTCATAACATACTTGGGTTTGTGCTAACCGAAAGTTGTATCCATACCCACCAATTGTTCTTTGTTTTCCTTTTCTTCTGTTTAACTGGAATGTACCTAATTACATACCTTTTTCTTTCTCCGAAATCTTGTGATAATATTAGTTTTATATGTTATGGTAATGATCTGTACATCCCCATGTGTAATACTTTGTATTGTGTTATGTCACCATGTAGAATATCCTTCTATGTCTATTGGAACATGTCTGTATGCTCTTATTGTAAACCATGTTTGCTAAGCCTGATATTAAATACTTCCTTTTATGATGACCATTGTACTTTTATGATGCCTGATGTACTTGTATTTGTCATTACCATTTTCAATAAACAGAGAATTGAGTCAGTGCAGGGAAATGCCTTCACTATTTTCCAAGCTTTTATTATTGGTATCTTTAGGGACATGCTTCCATCTCCTGTCCAATGCCACACAGCAAGGATGTCCTTAAGATACTTTGAGGTCAAAATCTCTATGCCAAGGCTGAGAAATTAATGGTTGAAAAGTCCATTATTTCTTTTCTGGGTTATGTAAGTTTGACCTTGGAGCTAACTAAAAGTTGCGGTAACGGGCTGATTTCATAAGACGAACCCTCGATGAGGAGTAGCTGTATGTACTTTGCAGCCACCGAGACTTTAGTTCTAAAGTGAAGTACCAAAGGAGTAGATGAAAAACCTCAGAAAAAAAACCTCCTATCAAAACTTCCTTATCTCTATTTAACAACCTAGTCTAAATGTTAGCCTCCCATTATGAACCATTTCAAATACCATATATACCGGATATCCACAGCCCTACCTAGGTCTCAATTATAATTGACCTCATTGTAGAAGCCTGGAATATTTGGGACAGAATCTGTTCTTTATGAGATAAAGTTTACTAATGCTAATAATTTTGGTAGCCTTGACATAATCTAGCATTTTATCCCAAATTATTCCATCAGGTAATATATCCACTACTGATGTTAAACTCACTGGTCTATAATTTTACAGTTGTGTTTGTGATCCATTTGGAATTAAGCGGGATCATATGTGTATTTTCCACTCACTGTGTCAGAGATGTATTGTTTTGAATATAAAAGTATATGCTTGATGAATGCCTTTAGGACCTGGTGCCTTATTAATGTTAAGTCTTCATTTGACCTTCTTGAGCAATTGTTAGGGGTCATGGGGATTCCTGTTTTATTTATTTTTAAGAAATAATTTAAATTAATGTAACTTGCTGGGAGTACCTGCATAGGAACATTTAAACAGCACCCAATTTTAACCCAGTTCCATCAGTAATAACAAGCTTGCATGCCCTTGCTCTTAACTTGCAAAAGTTTTAATTGCATTCCCTCACCAAAAACATAGCAGATTAGAAAATGATTCACTAATCTGTGAATAATTTGGGAGTGTTAGCTTGTGAGGCCATGCATCTTCAATTGAATTAACCCTTAACTTGATGAACCACTTGAGTGAGTAGGCACCTTAGAGACTCATGGTTCCTGCCATGCAAGGGGAATTAATCCAGAAAGAGTTATCACGGTAGTTGCTTATATGCAGGACAGTAGCCCTTCAACAGGCAGAAATAAGCAGCCCTATGAATATTGGCAAGGTAACTGATTTGTGTGGACAGCACTATTGTGTACCACGGTGGAAATCTTAAAATACCCACCAGCAAATGTCTTTATATGTATTATAGAGATGCTAATTTTGCTCAAGATAAACATAGGCCTTATTCTGAAGGATTATGGTGTTTTGGAGACAGGTTGCTAGGGAGAAGGATAGGAGAGTGACAGCACTACAGAGAAGGTGTTGATCAGGGAATATCATGACAGTGACACACACTAGTCCATTCCTAGACACAGAAGACAGGCTCAACTTGTAGTGGTATTGGTGGTTGTGGTCACATTTATTTTTTATTTTGTGGGACACACAAGTTAGGATAGAAGGGGGATCAGTTTGTTAAGATTTTCTTTTTCGCAGAGGAAGGGTAACGATTTAATTTTCTTGACATGCAGTGGGGCCTCTCAAAGCCAATTACGCATTCCATCCAAGCATTATCTGGAATACTTGGTCCTAATTTGAGATTGTTTTTTGAGATACATGTTAGGAGTGAGAGAGGTCATTTCAAGTTGTCTTTCCCTGTTTTCCCTACCAAAATGCCTAATACCTATGTCTTTATGAAATGTCATTCAGTGATGTATTTACCGTGGCTCCAGTACCAGCGCATTCAGGGCTTAGCAGTCCTATGTAGTGATTCATATAGGAACTTTGCAGCACACAAATCTGGAATGACTGTAGGATGAAAGGACCTCCTCTAGAAGTAGCAAAGAATTTATTTATACACAAATTTAGGACTGCATCTAACATGAAAAACACTGGTAAATTTGGTTATGGCTAAGCAGGTGTTTTGTGGTAGATCTCTGTGAGCCTTGGGGATTCTAATTATTATTATTATGTAGTAGTAGTAAGAGTTTTCTCTATGTGGATTTTAATACAATTATTTGCTAATGCATTTTTTTCGAAAATCAATAATTGGATCATCTATAAAAAATACTAATTTGGCCAAAGTTCTTGGAGTAATCACCATAAAAAAACAATGAAATTCAGATTTTAGCAATTTGTCTCATGAATGCTATTTGGTTTTACCTGTGAGAGGGGAAGAGCTGAGGGAAAGCCATGAGAAGGGGAGAGATGAATGACTGAGATTGTAAGAGAGTGAGTGTGTCTATGTTCTTAGTGTGTGTGTGTACGGGGTTAACATATGTGTATAAGTGTATACTGTTAGCATGTGTGTACATGTTACCGTATGGTGTTAATATATACGGTGTGAGCGTGTTAGCATATGGTAATAGAGTGTGTGTCAGAGTGCCAGAAGTGAGCCTAGGGTTAGTGGCACCTGGGAGAAGGGGAGAGGAAAGAGGAGAGGGAGAAAGAACATGTCTTTGTGAGTGTATACAGTATGTGTAAATGTATAATGTTAATGGCTGAGTGTTAGTGTACGGTTAAAAAGTGAGTGGATTTGAGAGCAATTAAGGACACCATTCTGTAGAGTGAGGTATATTTCTCTGCCCCTTCTTCCAGCTGCACAGGACACTAAAGAGACATTGGCAGCTGGGTACTTCTGCAGGCTACCCATGAGCCAAGTGGCCCCGCTTTTATATGATGAGGGAAGCTACAAGCAGGCAAGTAAGTTAAAAAACAGCTAGCTTTACAGGTATATAGGGCAAACTATTAGAGTATATTAAATGATTTATACTATTACATGCATATAAATAAAGGGAAGTTGCCTTGGGCCCCACATCCCACTAGGGACAGCCACACCTGTGATCCTATGACTAATAAGTGTCAATCAAAATACTCCACTGCCTGCAACACAAGTGGACCTCATTAAACATGAATTCATGTTGCAATACACTTCTGCTAACAACTAACACGGAGCAAAACAGTAATATTCTAAATGCGTTTTAACAAATAGCTTCTGATCTACCCTATTATCTTTTATCATTTTACGAATGTAGGTAAGCATAACAAAATTGCACCGAATTAAGTTAATTATACCATACTTTGATCCGTAACAATTTACATCATAAGTAAAGAGATATGTTGCAAAACCCCGCAGCAGTGAAAAGATATTCTCATAGCGTCATACTAACATCATTACAATAACTAGCTGCTTTAAAGAATATATTCCACAGACAACTGAGCATCATCCAATCTACTTAGATAACTGCTGTATACCACATTATGGTGAAGTTTTAGAAGTGAATATGCTATAAATATTTTACTCAGCATGTGTTTAGTGGGCAGCAAGGCTGGGGAATCGTTGTGTATTCCTGGATCATTCATTGATTTTAGATGAAGATGTCTAGATATTGGGAACCACACTCATGGCATGAAATAATGGGTCATGATGGTAAGTCAATGGGAAAAAATATCAGTTGTAATCTGATGCAGTCTCCCTGTAGTGAATATCTATGTAAAAGTTCTCGGTTCCTCCCCTTCAATGATCTTGAGTGCTGTTGGAGACTGTTGGAGTGTCAGGCTTCAATGCCATTGATATCGACAGGTCGAAACCTTTGTTCTGTTCTAAACCCAGCCACAAGGGAAGAATGCCCTGGGAGCATGTAAATGTGCACTACCAATGCCTATACCTGGCAAAAATCCAGGTTTGATCGTCAGTCTCCGTGAGAAACTTTTTACTTGAGCCTCCAGTTTAGTTTCTTCTTTCTATGGTGTTGAGGAGAGGTATGAGATCTGCCCACTTTCCACATACGCCTCACTGGCTTTTCCCTGTTTTCGCTAGCTACAGATGATGTGGTATTAAATTCGATAGATGCTGTTAAACATGGACTTGATGACTTTTTAGCAAATGTCAATATACAGGGATAAAATTCATTTTAAGGACATGAATAGTTATAGCTTGTTGATTCAGTGAGAAATTGTGGAGTCAAGGAGGATATTTTCCCTTTTTGAGGAACAATTGTAAATACCCTCAACATGGGTGGGGTTTTTTTTTGCCTTCTGGATCAACATCAGTTAATCCAGTTACTGTATTTGATTGATTATAAGACAAGGTTTTTTCAGAGCAAATGCTATATTTAGGGTGTATAAGTGGCATATAGGGGGACAAAGTGGCATATAGGGGGGTATAAGACATATCTGGGGCAGGGAGACTAGCAAGCCGTGGGGCAGATGTGCATAACTGGGGGGCAGGTTGGCAAATAAAAATAAATAAAAACAAAAAATGCAATTTTTTCAATCATAGTTTTTATTAAATATGAAAAAATAGTTACATGTGTGTTAATATGTACTAATAAAACTTTTTTTCCTATTGGGTAGTCTTATATTCAGGCTTTTTCTTTTTTTCTAAATTAATATTAAGATTCTATAATCAAGCAAATACGGTGTTATATTACATGATTACAGTCATTAAATAACAAGCGTTCCTGATACAGTGTAAGTGGCAAACAGTCAATCAGTGGCAATCAGTCAATTTATTTATTGAAATAAATGGGAGAACATTGAACACATACGCACAGGTGTCTGAACAGTCCCTATACACTGCCTTCCACTAACCAACGCTGGATTTACTGGAGGTAAGTAAATCATGTGCAGGGAGATATGTTCCGCAGGAAACATGCATGGACATGTGAGGCATCTATATTGCACATCCACAGTACGGAAAAAATATGGAAGACTTGTAATGGCTGAGGAAGGACTGGAGAGAGAAACATGAGTGGTGGAGTCTAGTGGTTTACCGCTGGAGTTCCAGATTCAACACAATGTTCTAAAAAAGGGAATTCCTTACTGCTTGGTCACAATGTTTCAAATAATAAGTAATTTAGTGTGTGTTGAAAGAGGCTTATGCAAATAAATAGTGTCCGTCATCAGTTTAAGTGTTTTATAATTGCTTTAGTCGCTGTGAATTTCCATCAGCTCAAAATGCAATAGCTATTTAGTTAGTTAAGAAAGGAATGCATATCTATAATTGTCAGTTTATATCAGTATCATGCAGAGTAAGAAAATATGTTTGCCAGAAACCCTAAAGCAGGTCTGTGGTCCTCTAATTACCATGACAACAACCACTTCATTTCTTGCTCTTTCACTGTAAGAGAAAGGAACGTGTACCGAGTGGTCTGTCATAACTGTATTTCAGAATAGCTTAATATCTTAGTTATTCAACTTCACATCATGAAACATACTATCTTAACTGAATAACTGCTGTACCAAACCCTTATTATTATTATTATTATTTATTATTATTCAGCCCTTAATTATCTTTTTATGGTTTTATCTAGTGCCATCATATTCCACAGAACTGTGTTGTATCCTTCTAAATTATATAAACCACAGTGAAATTTAATCATACCAGGTTTAGATTGTTTTTGTCTTTTAACTATTGGACTTATTTTCCCTAGATTGCCTTAACATACTGATATGCAGTTTACAGAAACATTGATTTGGTGGCAGATAAGATCCAGTTGGAATTTGTGCTTTGCTCATTTTTTGCTGTAAAAACCTGATTTGGTCTTGTCTTTGAGAATAACCTTATGCTTTACCACCACCAAGTGTTAGTCGGTTCCTCTTACGTACCATTCTTTCAGTGGAGCGAAACTTTCCATTATATCCTAGCCTCTAATCCTCTAGTTTATGGTCTATCATTTCTTCTCCTGCCAACAAATTCTATGTTGTTTTTTTTATATGGATCTAAATTATTACTCCTTCCTATTATTTTATTTCTGTCTAATCAATAAGTTGCTCATAATTGTTTGGTTTAGGCAAAGTTCGTAAAGATGGGGTATTCAAAGGGAAAGACCTTCTGTAAAAGAAGTTGATTAGATATGCTAGTTATACTACAATGAGACACATAATAATATATTGGGACAGAATAGAAACAAAAATAATTTTATTTGTGACATTTTATCATGTGATTCAATACACTTGTTTGCCTCCAAAGCTGTGATCTCTGGGATCCGCACATTTTTAAGAAATGTGGTGATATCCGAGTGGGGATCCCTACTTGTATTTGATGCCTTTATTTCTCACAGTATCCATAACTGGTTTCTAGAAGTGCCTTCTAGTTAGAATCGCTGGGGAAAGAAGAGAGAAAGATTGAAGCGGATGACATTGGACTGTAAACCACTCCATTTATGGAAGACTTTCTTATTGATATGGAAATAATGTAGGCATACTTATTCCATCTCTTTACTGCTTTTTGTCAACAGGTGGGGGTGGGGGGTCTACTCAATGATAACTAGATGTCTGGTAAGTTCTGCCGACAAAGTCTTGAAGGCCCAAAGGTCTTCCAGATCAACCTCTTTAGGAATACTCCTATTCCTCACATGGTTACAATGAGAGCAGTTGCTTATAGCTTGCAAGGCAGTTTCTAAGAAATCTGAATGACGTGATGTAGAAGTGAAGAGATCGGATAACTCATTATGCTGGCCCATGACCTCATCCAGCTGGTGGGTACACATGTCAATGGCTTGAATTTCTGACTTAGATGGATTAGATGCTTTTATGCAATTCAGTAGCCATAACTGCAGGTCATGAAGTTTCTCCATAATGTGTTGTATATAACTTTTGCTAGCAACATGGGGATTATGTATGGAAATCCCTCGTCTGATCCAGCACAGATACTCTGTTTATCCCCCATTCTTAATGACTTTCAATTTTTGACTGGTAGCCATTATGGATCAGCGAGAATCATCAAGTGGCAATTATAGAAACTTGGGGGCTGAGTGCAGGTTTCACATACACATCATAATTTTAAGTGGAGTGCTTGATAGAAAGGTTTTGGCACTGATTGGATTTTCAGGGACAAAGGACACCAATGAAGGCTTTGAGCGAAGAGTACCTTCTCTGCACTTAACTCAACAGGAAACTGGAGCTACTCATAGCCCACTTTCTTGAGGCTGTCAGTCTGTCATACTAGAAGCAGTAGAAAAAGTGTAAAAGAACACTATTTCTGGGAGGACACAGGTCTACTGTATTTATTAGGACCAACTAAGCTATGTGAAAGGGAGGGATGGGGCAAGGATTGAGGGTGATGCCGCCATAGAACAGTGCTGCTTAATATGGTGACACTATGTAAAACATTAAATGGCAATAATAATAATAATAGTCATAGAAGAGTTATTTGCCTATGACTATGACTATGACTATGACTGGCCATCTGAGCCAATGCTCACAAAGCATAATCATACGCATTTGAAAAACCGTAAACGTAGTGGCAAATGCTTCAACGTTGATGTCCATGTCCAGTACACATTGGCTTGATCATGTACCCTGTTTGCACACTTCAAAAATGTTGGCAAATGTTCGCTTTCATTACACAGATTAAATGGGCAATCATACTCCTGCACAGCGAATAGCTGGGAGTGAGGATAGGGGCAAATGCATTTGGGGGGATTGTACAAAAGGCATTTGCAGTGGAGACTTAATATAAATTTAAAGGGACCTCAAAGCTATTATTTGCATTAAAGTACATATGTTCGCTGGAGTGTCCATTTAAATCAGGGGTACAAATCCAAAATCTGACTTTCCGGGGCAGCTAAAACAGCTAAACCCCCTACTTCCTTAAGATCGTTGATTCTTGTTTTTTTCTTTTGTTGTATTACAAATTTAATTATAGTAAAAAATACCATATCAATAAAACACCCAATTTGCAGAGCCGTGTATTCCATCGGTGAAAGCATTGTGACGCAGCCCAGGGCAACCAGTGTAGGGAAAATGTCAATACACTGACACTAGTAGCTGTGAAAAGCCATTGTTGCTTATGGCACATTTAGTCAGTAGTCCCTCGGCAACAGCACTGATGCATGCTTGAGTAATAAAAATGCGTTTTAAGGGACAAATGGGGCAGCTGTTTATTACTATGTAACCAATTGCAGAAATATGTGAATGTTGATTTTTTATTTCTAAAAAGGTGGTTTTAACCAGTACAATTTAACTGTTCAAAACCTAAAAACCGACGTTTTACTGATATCGAATGTTTAGTGAAAACGATCAGACCGCTCCAAACGGAAAGCGAACGATTCCAAGCCCCCAGCGCGCCAGATGTTGGAATCCAGAACTACACAAGAAAAGAGAAGGGAAAGCACCGCCCTCCTCCGCCCAAAGAGAATGCGCATGCGCACTCGGCCCATTAGTCAATACAGGTATCTACGTGTGCGCGCCGCTTAGGGTTTGGCCATAGCTCTCAATGGGGTTTCCTGGGCGGTTCCGCAGGGCTGAATGGTCACTCCCATGATAGGAGGATCGGTGGAATTACGCAGGGGTAGCCCAGGAAACCCCGGAGATGAATGACGCTCGGCACATCCTTAGTACGCGCTCCCGTTGTGTGTTGCGCGGTCACGAAAGAGGGGTGGGGACTGCCTGCCAGCGGCGTGAGCTCCGCTCTCTCGGCCGCCATTTTACAACAGCCACACTCCGCCGGACAAGGGAGCTGTTGCAGCAACACGAGGGGCGCGTTCGTCCGACTGTGTGAGAGCACATAGAAGGAATAACCAAGGTGAAGACGAAGCGAACCGGAGGCAATAGATCCCCGCTCGGATCGGGAGAGGTGAGCTGCTTACACAACTTGCTACCGATCCCTCGCACGTTGTTGTGCCAGAGCCGGCGTTTCTGGAAAATGGATTCCAGCAGGAGCACGTTGGCCGCTGCCTGTTTGCAGGGGGCGGGGAGACCGAGCGGAGTCCTGGTTAATGGGAATGTACGGTTCCTGCAAAGCCTCTTTAACATGAAGCGCTGGCTGCTCTGAAGCCGGTGTGTTGCTGTGCTGGAGGGTGGGAGGCCTGCTGCTGGTGTAGGGAGCGTGGTTGGTGTCGTACGAACCTGCTGAGTTCGCGTTTATCTGTGGTGGTTGATTCATCCAGCCCTGGCCCGGGTGTCTGCTGCTTGTCACAGGTGTAGCCGCCTGTGGCGGCTCTGTGGGTTATCATTGATGACATTGGCGGCTTCACCTGTCATCCGGTCATATACTTAATGATTTCACCAGGGCCCCGAGCAGCGGGCGCCCTCTTAGGCCCCGGCATCGTGGTGCTCGTGTGGCAGTGTTGCTTATCGGCTTGTGGGCTGAGCTTTGTGCATCATTGTCGGCGTGTCGGCACGCTGTAATGGTCGCTGGCGGTGTGCTGGTATTATGTGCGGCTACTTGAGGAGCTGAGCACGTGTTTGCTGCGGGCTCCGGGCCCGGCCTTGCTTCGCCCTGTGGGTGGGGAGAGTGGAGATGCGCTTTGTTCCCCTGTGTTCGCCAAAGTCAGACGGGCGGGAAGGAACGGGCTGACTGAATCCGTGAAGCGGTCCCACAGGCGTCTAGCGGGGCCCTCGCTCCTTTTATTGGAACCTGGCATTGGCTTCGTTGACTGAAGCTGGAGAATGGGCTTTGTGGCTGCCTCCTCCCGCTGCTTGCTGACCGGGGCTGTGCGATGGGGTTTGTATTGTGGCTGCCAGTCTTGCAGAATACTTTTTCTACTTTGTATAAAGTTTATTATCCCTCCCCATTTTTAGCACGCTTGTTCTGCTTTATTGTGTATTTGGTTGTCAAACAGCCCTGAGCAGTAACACTCGCAGTGTTTGTATACAAGACAGTTGCAGCTGAGATGGATTTTTCTGGTGCTTTTACATTCTAAGGGGGTCTTTATCATAAATCCACCATCTATCCCGGTTTTCTCATTGTGTTGATACAGAAAGCCAGAAGCATTCGCTCGTCTATCCAGACTGCCCGCTTTCCCTCATGTAGACACTCAGATCTTTGGTCTCCGCTTGGATTCGGGATATTCTCTCGCTGCGTTAGCCTCTACAACTTTTGCTGGGAGGCTGTTCTATTTATCTACCTACCTCTGAGCGACTTAAGTCTTTGCATTGCTTCTAATATATAAACGTTGGTTCTTATCCGCCATCAAACTCTTTCATCCCTTTCTGGCCGCCCGCCTTTTCTTAGTCCTTTCCTGGGTTCAGGAGCCATGTCCCTATGCCATGTGTGTTTAATGTATGTTATAGATGTGACAGAGTGCTTCCATAGTGACACTTAAACAGCTTTGGAAAGCCCCATTTAAAATCTTATGTTCATTTTACACTGCTTTATATAGCGCCATCATACTCCGCAGCGCTGTACAGTGGGCAGGCAGAACGAGTGCGTAACAATTTGAGTTACGGGTACGAGAGGTAAGGAAGGTCCTGCTCAAACAAGCGTACGACTCCATTTGTCTCAAGAACCTGCTGTTCGGCTATAGCTCTCGTTCTTGACATGTTTTAATAGGAATTATGGGGAGATGGGAGGCTTCACTGGCGGCTGGCAGGCCAGCGTTTAACTTTTGTGACAGATTACAGTAAAGATTTAGTGAATGACTTTAGAGCGAGGTCCACTACAGTGGTTTTATATCTAAATCAATAAAATGTGCCACATTGTTTTGCATGCATATCCAGTGAGGAATGGTTAATATTAGCGATACCCCTTAATAATGCCAATTATTGCATTTGTACAGATTTCTGGAGATATGGCCGCTGAACATGTAAATGGGAATGGCACGGAAGAGTCCATGGATACTTATGCTGCAGTAGTCCCATCTGAGCATTTGCAGACTTTGCTCGATGCTGGTTTACCACAGAAAGTTGCTGAAAAACTAGATGAAATTTACATTTCAGGTAAGACTTGGATCTTGCAAAAAAACTTATTTTGGATTTGTCTCTATTGGACTGTGCCTAAATTGAGCAACTTTTTGTGGTTTCCCAAAAAAAATGTATGGGAACTGCAGGTATAATCTTAGCGTCCTCAGCCACTTCAGTGATTGAGGGGTCTAATACACAGTGCTTTGCGTCATGCTGTGAAGGGCTTATAGTGGATCTGCCGCTTTCTGCCAATCCTGTTTTTAACCATTCGGTATAATTAGCATTCAGTTCTGATTAAAATGGGCTATACAGTCTCCCACCTTCATGTGTGTACCACGGGAGTAGCCATTTCTGTTTCCAGGATTTAAATGGTTATTGTTATTACCCCCTTTGTTATGTTAGACTCCTTAGTGCCAGTTGGTTCTGCCTTGGTAAAGTTGGCATGGGGGAGAGGGTTTCAGTATTTCAGAACAGAACGTCGATTAGTTTTTCTCCGGTGGTCTTGCTTTCTCTTTAGCCAAATTTCGCCAAAACATTTGAATGGCTGGGATTCTGTAGGTTTTCGTAAATTATGCTAAAATCTGTGAAGGTGACAGATCCCCTTTTAATGCTGGCTTGCCATTGTTTTAGGCATTGTTCTCTGACATAAAAAACACCAATAAAGCAAGGTAGGTAAAACTATATAGGGCTAAAATATGCCCACTTATTACCTCTGAATTTCTAATCATTCTATATACGTGTGTATTTCATGCTGTTCTGTTTACTTTATAGCAAAGGCATAACTGTGTTTTGTACTGTAAGATAAATACACAGTTTGTATCCTAAAAAGGTGCAGAGTGTTGGCGTCGGCTCACCTGTCAGATCTGTAACAAACCCCTTACTTGTGTGCTGTTCAACTTGTCTTATCACTGTCACTTCTTACAATGCCGTAGAAACATTGCGTGTATACGCTATTCTTACGTAACTACCTTCATCTTCTAGATTTAAAATACATGAATCTAAACTATGAAGGACTGGTTGTTGTGTGGACATTGACTATATTATACTGAGCTAGTATTACATCACCATATTTTGTAATATGCACAGCTCTTTGATGAGAATATTGATTCTGTACCTTGTTAAAAACAAAAAACTTAAATTGTAAAAAGCTTTTCTCTTTTCTTTAGGTTTAGTTGCACACAGTGATTTAGATGAAAGAGCTATTGAAGCTTTAAAAGAATTCAATGAAGAAGGTGCTTTAGCGGTGCTTCAGCAGTTCAAGGACAGCGATCTCTCGCATGTACAGGTAAATGTATTATATATCTATATCTTGTGATGACATTGGTAGTCAGTGTATGTGTAATATATATATATATATATATATATATATATATATATATATATATATTTTACACACAGTACTGAGCAAAAGTTTTAGGCTGGTGTGACAAAATACTTAGAAGTAAGAACTATTTAAAGAATTAAAATGCAAGGTGAATGAATAGAAGAACAATCTAAGTGAATGGGGTAATTGCCCCTTTTCTTCAAAACAGCATACATTTATTTATATATATATTTATATATATATTTCAATAGCTGTACACCATGACAACACCGAGCACATTAACAAGACACAAGGTGGCTAATACTCGGCAAGGTTTCTCCCAGGCAGAACTTTCAAGGCAGTCAGGAATTTCCATATGTTCTGTCCCAAACTCTTTTTCAGAAGCACAAAGAAACAGGAAATATTGGGGACCGTAGACACGGTTAAGTGAAAGACACATCATGCATATTTCCCTTCTCAATCGGAGGATGTTCAGCATTGGCAGAAAACAGTGGGACCTTGGTACACCCATCCACTTTCTGGAGAAGTCTAGGCAGAAGTGGTCTTCTTGGGGCAAGACCGAGCAATTCAACTATTCAGAAAGCACAGGAACTGGTGCAGAATAAAGCATTTCCTAATGGAAATATTTGGGTGTAGCGGATGGCAGTTTGTTCCCAAAGGGCTGGAGAGCACTACAAGTGTTTGCAGGCAACTGTGATGCGTGGTGGAGGAGGTTCCTTGCGATTTTTGGGGCTGCATTGATCCTGAGTTAGGGATTTGGTCGGAAAGGTCTCCTCAGTGCTGAAAAGTACAGGCAGAGACTTATCCATCATGCAATACCATGAGGGAGGCATCTGATTAACCCCAGCATTATTCTGCAGCATAACAACCCAGAGCATATAGCAAAAGTCATGAAGAACAAGGAATCCAGGAAGCAATGGTATGGCCCGCAAAGGTATCACCGTGATCTCAACATCGAGTCTATCTGGGCTTACATGGAGAGAGACACAACTGAGGCTTCCTAAATACGTGACAAACTGTAGTTAGTTCTCAGATGTTTGGAACAACCTACCTGTTGAGTTCCTGAAACTGTGTGCAAGTGTACCCGGAAGAATTGATACTGTTTTGAAAGCCAAGGGTAGTCACACCAAATAATTGATTTTGGCTTTTTCTTCTGTTCACTCACTTTGCATTTTGTTAAATGATAAATTACTATGTCTACTTTTCAAAGCATTCTCACTTTACAGCATTTTGTCACACCTACCTTAAACTTTTGCATAGTGCTGTGTATGTGTGTGTAGATCAATATAGATAGTGGGTATGTATAGACACCATACCACACAACTGTATTTTCTAAACTGGGTTATACTTGCTGATGTTTTCAGTCATGTGTATTTTCCGAGTTTCCCTAAGTGGCGTCTGGCATCAGTCTATCTGCTAAGAGTGTACACTAAACGGGCAATGCTGTTTTGCTGCTCTTGCAGTGCGGAGCTCTTGTTCTGACTCCTAAAGGAGTCGAGGGAATGTAGTTAAGATTGTCTCTATCCATCAAGTGACATGTTTGCTTGGAGCGTTGAGCTTAGTATTAGTGTAGTGTCACTTTAAATGTTAACGTTCACAACTTAGATTTTGCTTAAATTTGCATACGTATCAAATGTTTTCCCATTGCTTTTTTTAGAACAAAAGTGCCTTTTTATGTGGAGTTATGAAGACCTACAGACAGAGAGAGAAACAAGGGACCAAGGTAGCAGATTCTAGTAAAGGACCAGATGAGTCTAAAATAAAGGTATGTTTCAAAATGTGTTGGCTGCTCATTTTGGTGTGATTTCCGCCATGGCTATAAATGCTGCTTGTGTACATTAGATGTATGCAGTCAGAGCTGTATGATGCTGCAAACCTGTGCAAGTCCATATATAATAACAGTCAGTTATTTAGCTCATAAATCCTATGAAACCGTGTTCTACAAGACTATACACCTTATACCAAACACAGCAGATGTGAATCCTACTTAACTCTCAGTTTAACAAGGCTCAATGGCAAAGCTGGAGCAGTCAAAAAGTTTTGTTTAAGGGAGAGTATGTTAAAGCTTCTTTACAATATGCAATAAAGGGCCAACCCCAATGAGTGTCTGCTGCAGGAACAGCTTGGCTAGCCCTTGATATGTACTGACTCTTAATAGTGACGTGAGAGAGTTGAAACTACAACTTTCCATTTAGTGAACAAACAGAAGAAGTTCAGGCTGCATACACTCTTGTGGATGGCTAATTTGTGTTGTGATATTAAAGAATTATAGATATGGGTGGGTTGTCTAAAGTGATCTAGCAGGCGTTCACCAGATTAGATTTAGGAAATTTTGGATAAAGATGTGTGTTCCAACTCTTCTTTATGATTGTTTTATGGAAACTTTTTTTTTATTAAATCCTTTCAAATATTGAATTGTCAGCCTTTCCTAAAATAAATCGTTAATTACACCAAAATGCAGGCATTTTACTTTGAATTATTTACTAGCAACTGAGCTTAAGCTTGCATCTTTTGTCAAGCAGTCAGGGTTGGGTTTTCAACACTGGTCATCTAGTTTTTGAATGTTTTCCTTTTGGAGGACCCCTTGACATGTCTGCTTTACAAACCCTTGAGTAAGATATGCTTAGTTAAAAAAACAAAAAACCTGGTCTTTCATTGGGTCACAGAACATACAGTAATTTTTAGGAGGAAGGCATATTGCCCACATTGCCCTTTTTAGTTCTTTAGTTTTTTTTCCCCCAAATCTATTTTTTAGGCACTCCTGGAAAGAACAGGCTATACTTTGGATGTGACAACCGGTCAAAGAAAATATGGTGGACCTCCACCAGACTCTGTACATTCTGGTCAACAGCCTTCCGTTGGCACAGAGGTGAGAATGTGTCAGCTGTTTTTGAAAAGACATTGTTTGCTAATTCTGTGTTTTGTCTTGGTCCCCACACTTCTATTGTTTTTTTAAATACATATTTTTTTTTATTTACAGATATTTGTTGGTAAGATCCCAAGAGATCTATTTGAAGATGAACTTGTTCCACTTTTTGAGAAAGCAGGAACAATTTGGGATCTGCGTTTAATGATGGATCCTTTGACTGGTTTAAATAGGGGATATGCGTTTGTTACTTTCTGTACAAAAGAAGCTGCACAGGAGGCTGTTAAACTGGTAGGTATAATCATTTATTTGTAAATTTTTCCAAAGATCAGTTGTGCTCCCTAAAGCCATACTTTACTTCTCAATCTTACAAATATTGGTTAGAATACAGTCTGCTGTTTTTTGTAATGCATGAAGTTTTTAACTTTCAAACTGAAGCTTTAATTTTTTTAAATGTAATTTTCCCCTTTTTTAGTACAATAACCATGAGATCCGGTCAGGGAAGCATATTGGTGTGTGCATTTCTGTTGCCAATAATAGGCTATTTGTTGGTTCGATTCCAAAAAGTAAAACAAAGGAGCAAATTGTTGAAGAATTTAGTAAAGTTACTGGTAAGTACAAAAAAATATCAAACTCTGTTCAATAATAGCAGAAAGTTTTGTTTAAACTCCTTGATGTTGCTTTGTATTATAAATGGGCTAGCCCTGTAATTTTTTAGGTAGCCCTAATTACTGCCACAGGAGGAAATTTGTTTTTTGATTGCTCAGTAGAAGCATGTTTGGATAGGAGCAGAATTTGATCACGGATAAGAACGGTCCAGAACTTCTAGTCTGCCCGTTTTTTCCTGGTGTAAAGACTCAAACCCCCCCTTAGTCAGGATGTATGTTTTAATTCCATCACTGTATTAACAGCCATCACTGCTGTGAGACTCTTCCATTTCTCTTACACTATGTCTAACACTAGAGGGTCGGAGCATTAGATGTAAGGAAATTATTTACTATGTCCTCTTGTTATCCTTTTAAAATGAGTTTCCCTCCTATACGTTGATCCCTTTTATAATTATTGAAATGTTTGTTACATCTCCCCTCAGTTTTCTTCCAAGCTATACATATTAAGATCCCCTTAGTCCTTTCCTGATAATCTTTATGCTGCAAACCACTTACTATTTGTGTTGCCCTCTTCTGAACTCTCCAATGTGTGAATATTCTATTGGAAATGGTGCCTACAGAACTGTACACAATACAGATGTCCGATCAGGCCTCGCCTAAAGTGGCAGAACCCCCTCCCTCTTCCTCAGTGTCCCCAAGTGAATTACTTTCACGTTCATCAACCCTGGAACTGCAGCTACCACACTTGTGACCATTCTTCTAGTTTACTTAAATCATTTGCGATTTTTATCCCTGATGTAACCCACTGGTAACGGGACCTTCCTCAGAATATACATCATTAAGTACAACCTTCTGCATCCTGTCACTAAACATTCAATGTTTTTAAACCCAAAGACTGCAATTAATTTGAGTTTACTTGTGTGGGCAGTGTCAAATGCGTTACTAAAATCGATTAGGCTGTTTCAACCGCTCCTCCCCAGTCTTTTAGCTGCCCGGTCAAAAAAACATAAACTAAGTTAGTCTGACAAGATCTCCCTAACCATGCTCCCTTATCCGACTGCCAGATATTTAACAACCCTATCCTTTAGCGTGGTCTCCGTTTGTTTACTGCCATAAGACTTACTGGTCTGTAAAGTCTTCACAAAAAGTAATAGGAAAGTAATCGCAGGGA